>NW_025847041.1:566-3190 GCF_002878395.1 Capsicum annuum | reverse complement strand
GGTACAATCCTTGCTTTATTGTTTTATGGTCTTAGTATACTTTAAATTGTACTTGTCTGTGTTTTGCATCATCATTCGGGGATGAATGATCTCAAGGGAGGGATAATGTAACACCCCGCAAAAAATTTGTCCATGCATTAGCTCTTGGTAATATGCTCTTAGAGTTAAAGATTAGAATTTTTTTTTAAGTGTCAAAGAGACTTAGTCTCATTTTTTGACTTCCAAAGTGAGTAAATTTTAAATCATATATAATTTCCCTAATTTCGACTTATTATCATGTGGGAAATTGAATGATTTTTCCGTCGATATAAGATTCACCCAAATCCGATACCCAGGCAAGAAGTTATGGCTAATTTAATTCCTAGTCGTAAAACACCATCATTTTGGTGCTTGGCGCATCGTGGAGGGGGTCTATTTAACAATTGTCATATTCCAGTAGCCTAGTACGATTGTGGTGCATTGATCTGAAGTTCCAGGTCCCAACCAGTGGGACAACGCGATGGCTCCGCGTCATGGTGACCCCAAGAATCCCATTCGTCAATTTCCAGTGAGCCACCGCGATAGTGGCGCGTCGCGGTGGCCCATAAAATCAGGCTCCTAGTTATATTTTTTTCTAGTTATGTTAAGGGTTAAAAGGGGGGTATGTTGGGCAATTACTCTACCCCCAATTCGTCCATAAACATACAATCAATGGCATAACAAAGTACTTTATGCCTAAATCTTCATTCTCTACAAAGCAAAAACCCTAAGCATCCCAAAACCTTTTCCAAGAATCTCAAGAATCCACTGGAACTTTCACAAATTGAGTTAAGATTCGAGGTTCCCAAGTCAAAGGCTTCAAGAACCCTCATCCAAAAGTATGAGAAAGAGTCTCAATCAAGCTTATTCACCAAAGTTCATAATTCGAGGTACGTGGGGTTTATCCTAAAAACTACATGGGCTTGTAAACACTAGAACATGATTTAAAGATTATCAAGCATGAATTTTAGAAAGGGGTTTCGAAATACATGACTTTATTATGCATTATTAGTGTTTAATTGTATTATTGATTTGGTCTTTAGGCCTTTCCCCCTTTAATTGATTTACATGTATATGTAAATGTATGAAAATTTAGATTGAAGATTGTTTGAGAGCACAATTTATGAAATCCATCTCTTGTGATGACTTTATGTTTATGATCTTAATGTGAAGGATTTGAAATGCAAGATTTATGGCTTGAAAATAGTTTACTCAAATACCATAGTATTTTGAGCATGATTTAGAAATTTATGAGAGGGAGTTTTTTGATGTAAATAAATTTTGTTAAAAGAGAAAGATTTGCATGAGATTAAGAGCTTTGAATGGCCACCCTGCATCATTGAAAGTTTGACAAAGAGAGTTGCATACATGTGTTTGTATAAGTTTTAAAGAAAGTATTTTTTGAAATGATTTATTGATAACGTGGTCCCAAACTTATGTTTTGAAATAATGGCTCAGAGATGTGACTTACAAGTCAGTGTTATGATGATACCATAAGTATGTATGCCATAATAGAGTATTCTTTCAGAATATGTCTTCAGAGAATGCATGTTTTAAAGGATTAAAAATGGGCTTAAAGAAGGTTAGGTGGTTATCCGAAGAAGGCTTGAGTTCATGTAACTCTTAGCCTAAAAACGTGATTTGCCGATCTGGGTATTTTATTTTACGTTGGAGACGGTCTTGTGGCATAGCAGAGTCAGAGACTCCGACCCTTGTGGTACACTTGGGTTGGGGGCTTGGTCTCCGAGTTAATGAAGGATTCCATATAGTCCATGGAATTTTAGAGTTGTAGGGTATACCATCTAGCACAGAAGTAAAACAAAGAGTGTTACAGAGTTCAGATGATTTTACAGAGTTTTTAAACAATGCCTATGTGATTTCTTACCATATGATATGTTTATGAGCTATTTTAAATTGCTCTAATCTAAGTTGAATATAAATTATTATTTTGAATTTTCTCTGTGTACCAGTACAATTATATTGACCCCCTACCTCCCAGGTTTGGAGTCTCAGTAAAGGGGTCTGGCTAATCAGTAGAGTATCCAGAGAGAAGTGATCCGTGCAGTGGTGAGCCTTCTTTATTCCCGAAGGCCTGTTATTTCAGATTATGTTATTCCTTTGTTTTGGTCTACTGGGGGCCTTGCCTTAGTTTTCAGACAGTTGTCTTTTAGATCACGTAGTAGAGGTTTCGCAAACTATTTCAGATACTGTTTAGTTGATTTTGGATCTTATTCTTCCTTATTATCAAACTGAATTCAGAGTATGACCATGTTTCCATATAAGATTGTATTTTCGTATCCTCTATTATGATATGAATGTTGTGCATGATTACCAGATCAGATAGAGTAGGACGTCCGGGCATTCATGGTTTGGGATGTCCATTACGGCCAGGCCCTAGTTCGGGTAGTGACAGTGAGTGCTTGGGATATTACATGAACTAGCTGAGGGTTTGGACAACAAAGATGATATCAAGTCTTGTGATTGTAGCATACATGAGCTTGCCTATCAGTCTTTCATAGGAGAAAACATCAGACAACAACTCGTCTCCCTATACACCTATGGATTGATCATATTCAATGGATGTCAACCTGAGATTGGACTCTAAA
>NW_025847041.1:0-466 GCF_002878395.1 Capsicum annuum | reverse complement strand
AGTAATGAGTAGGTCATCAATATACACTAAAACTATTATTGTACCATCACCTTTATGTAAAGTAAATAGGGAATAATCATGAGCACTCTGTGTAAAACTTGCCTCAAGTAATGCATTAGTGAGTTTAAGATTTCATTGTCTGGAAGCTTTTTTGAGACCATATAATGACTTAAGTAACTTGCAAACTCTATTCTCTCCTTGTCTTCTGAACCTTTCTGGTAGTTCCATACACACCCTTTCTTTAAGATTACCTTGTAAGAATGCATTATAGATATCCATCTGATGGAGAGTCCAGCCTCTAGATACTGCCACAACAATTACACACCTAACTGTGACCATTTTGGAAATTGGAGAGTATATTTCATGATATTCTAGTCCTTCTTGATGGATATATCCATTGGATACTAATATTGCGTTGGACCTTTCTACCTCCCCATTAGCAAGGTATTTTATTTTGTATACCCAT
>NW_025847040.1:0-10282 GCF_002878395.1 Capsicum annuum | reverse complement strand
TAAGTCCCAAGAGGCTTTTTGAACCATTTTTAGTTTCCACTTCCATTTGTGAGTCAGTTGTTTCTAGACGAATGTATAGAAAGTGCCCAATTGCATACCTTTATAGGGTTACTTTTGCAGATTTAATAGAGCTAGAGATGATAGATTTTGAGATCATTCTTGGTATGGATCAGCTCCATTTATGTTATGCCTCAGTTGATTGTCATACTCAATTGGTGACATTTCAGTTTCCTAATAAGTTAGTCCTCGAGTGGGAGGGTAGTTCAATAACTACTAAGAGTTGTTTTCATCTCGTGTTTTAAAGCCAGAAAATTAATATCTAAAGATGTATCTATCACATGGTTCGAGTTAAGGATATTTAGTTTGAGACCCCAACTCTCCAGTCGGTTCATATAGTCAATAAGCTTTCTAAAGTCTTCTTAAAGGATCTACTGTGGGTAACTCTAGGTAGAGAAATTAAATATGGCCCCAGTAGAACTTAAGGTGTTGAAAGAGCTACTTAAGGACCTCTTAGATAAGGGGTCCATCAGACCCGTATATCTCTCTAGGGTGCTAAAGTCCTATTCATGCGCAAAAAGATGGTACTATCAGAATGTGTATAGCTTACCAATAGATAAACAAGGTCACCATCAAGAAAAAGTACCCGATCCCTTGAATGGATGACTTATTTGACCAGTTTCAAGGTGCCCGTTGGTTTTTAAAAATTAATCTCAGGTCAGGTTATCATCAGTTGAAGGTCAGAGAATGTGACATCCCGAAGACTACTCTTAGAACTTGGTATGGTCACTTTTAGTTTATGGTTATGTCTTTAGGACTAACAAATGTTCCTGCATCCTTTATGGACTTAATGAATACAGTTTTCAAGTAGTAATTGGATATATTTGTCATTGTCTTCATAGATGACATACTTGTCTGTTCTCGGAGTGAGGAGGAGCATGCAAGCCAATTGAGAATAGTATTGTAGACCCTTAAAGATTGCCAATTGTTTACAAAATTTAGTAACTGTAAATTTTGGTTGGAGTCGGTTACCTTTTGGGGCATGTGATTTTGGGTGAAGGCATTCATATAGACCCTCAGAAAATAGGTGCAATGAAGTGTTGGCCTAGGCCCATTACTCCATCCCACATTAGGAGCTTTCTGGGTTTAGTCAGTTATTTTTAGAAGATTTGCTAAAGGGTTTTCCTTAATAGCAGCACATTGACCAAGTTCATAGAAAGAACGTGAAGTTCCAATGGCCAGATAAATGCGAGAAAAGCTTTCAAGAGTTGAGTGATAGATTGACTTCATCACCGGTATTAGCTTTTCTAGATGGATTAGATGGATTTATTATGTAATGTGATATCACTCTTTTTATATGAGACACTTTCAAGAATACCCAATCTCCAGCCTTAAACTCCAACTCCCTATGCCTCATATCCGCGTTGAACTTTTGTCGACTTTGAGAAGTCTTAGGTCTATCCCTTATCACCTTCGCCTTCTCTGTGGAGTAATGAACAAAATAAGGGCCAAATAATCTAGTCTCCCCAACTTCAAACAACCTAGTAGGTGAACGACATCTCCTACCATACAAAGCCTCAAACTGAGCCATCTGAATACTAGAATGATAATTGTTATTATAAGCGAACTCGATGAGAGGCAAGTAATCGAGCCAACTACATCAAAGTCAATCACACAAGCCCTTAGTCCCCAAATCTCTCCGAAATAAATGCCAAAAGTGAGATGAGAACTACGTATCTCTGTCTGAAATCATGGAAACTAGAGCACCATGCAACTTGATAATCTTCTGAATGAAAAGCTTAGCATAACCTTCTCTATAGTAGGTAGTCCTTACAGGTAAGAAGTGAGTAGACTTAGTAGTCCTATCCACGATGACCCATATCAAATCAAACTGATGCCGAGACCATGGAAAACTTGTAATGAAATCCATATTGATCAACTCCTATTTCCACATAGGCAACTCAATCTCTTGAGACAACCCACCAGGCCTCAAGTGCTCCACCTTTACTTGCTGACAAACCATGAACTAAGCCACAAAATTGGCCACGTCTCTCTTCATGTTATTCCACTAATAGATCTTCTTCAAATCATGTTACATCTTTATCGAACCAGGATGTACTGTATACCTCGACTCATGATCCTCAGCCAAGATCCTTTCTCGCATCCCATCAACATCAGGAACACACAATCTACCTTGGTACCTCAAGATACCATAGCCACCAATCTCAAATGCCATAACTCTCATTTGATCCACATTATCCTTAATATATATAAGGATAGGATCCAAAACCTGCTTTTCCTTCACCTAATAACCAAGAGATGACTTCACCACCTCTTGAACAATCATACCTCCATTCTCAAAATCCAAAATATGAACTCCAAGATTAGCCAATCAGTGAATATCCTTTACCATACCTCATTTCTCCTCATCCACACGAGATAAGATTACCATTGACAACCAACTAATAGCATTAACTAGATAATATTGAAGACTCATATCGTAGTCCTTGAGCAACTTAAGCCATCTCATTTTCCTAAGATTCAACTCCTTTTGGGTGAACATGTACCGCACGCTCTTATGATTTGAAATGATATCCACATGAACCCTATATAAATATTGCGCAAAATCTTTAAGACAAAAAACACAACCAACAATTCCAATTCGTGCATTGGGTAATTCTTCTCTTGAACCTTGAGCTGAGTAGAAGCATAGGCCATAACCTTACCATGTTCCATCGACACACATCCCAGTCCCACACGGGATGCATCATAATAGAAAACAAAACCATCAGTACCCTCGGGTAGGGTCAGGACTGGAGCGAAAGTTAACTTATCCTTTGACTTCTCAAAATTACCCTCACAAGCATCGAACGACAAAAACTTTACCTTTTCCTGAGTTAACTTAGTCAATGGGGGAACAATTGAAGAGAAACTCTCCACAAATCTCATACAATAGCCGGCCAAACCCAAGAAGCTCCAAATATCGATTGGGGTTGTTGGTCTAGGCCACTTCTTAACCGCTTCAACTTTATATGGATCCACTATGATCCCCTCACTAGAAACAACATGACCAAGAAAGGTGACAGTACTCAACTAGAACTCACACTTAGAAAATTTAGCATATAATCACTGATCCTTCAGAGTCTGCAACACTATACAGAGATGGCAGGCATAATCCTCCTCATTCAGAGAATACACCAAAATATCATCAATAAACACAATCATAAACAAGTCCAAAAACTATCGAAACACCCAGTTCATGAGGTCCATGAAGGCATCCCGAGCATTAGTCTAACCAAAGGACATAACCAGGAACTCGTAATGACCATACCGAGTATGAAAGGTAATCTTAGGGATATCCACCTCTCTAATCTTCATCTGATGATAACCCAATCCAAGATCAATCTTAGAAAAGCACTTAACACCCTAAAACTGGTCAAATAGACCATCAATCCTAGGAAGAGGGTACTTATTCTTCAACGTCACCTTATTCAGCTGACAATATATACACATTTGCAAAGACCTATATTTCTTATGCATATTAAGCATAGGAGCACCCCACATTGACATACTAGAATGAATGAAACCCTTATCATGAAGATCTTTTAATTTCTCCTTAAGTTCTTTCAACTCAAAAAGACATTCTATAGGCAGAAATAGAGATAGGACAGGTATCTGGGATTAGATCAATCCTAAAGTCTATTTCCATAGTGCGAGGAATACCAGGAAGATCGATAGGGAACACTTCAGGAAACTCATTAACTACCGAGATATATTGTAAAGAAGGACCTTAAGAATTAGAATCCTTAACCCAAACTAGATGATATAGACACCCCTTCGAAATCAATTTCCGATCTCTTAGATAAGAAATAAAATTTCCATTAGAGACTAGAGAACTCCCTTCCCACTCAATCACTAGTTCATTCAAGAATTGGAAATTGGCCTTTTGGGTCCGACAATTAAGAGAAGCATAGCACGAGTGAAGCCAATCCATCCCAGGATCACATTAAAATCTAGCATATCCAACTATTTTAAATCCACCAAAGTCTCTCTATCAAATATATATACCTCATAACCCATATATATCTTTCTAGCAACCACCAAATCACCCACTGGAGTAGACATAGAGAAATGGTTAAGAATGTTTTCAGGACCAAAATCAAACTGAACAGCCACATAAGGGGTCACATAGGAAAGGGTAAAACCCGGATCAAGCAAATAATACACATTATGAGAGAAAAGTTGTAACATATCAATGACAACATCGGGAGAAGCCTCATATTCTTGACGGGTAGCAAGAGCATAGAGACGATTTCAACTAGTGTTGGAACTAGATATAGCACTCATTGACTCAGGAGCTAAAGGAGTAACAATCAGGACCTTTTTAACTTTCGTAGCTACCTTGGTTAAAGAATAGTGTCACCACATATGACCAATATGGACACAATTAAAGCACTTATTCTCCCCTCTTCACAAACTTCATGAAGCACCTACCCACAAAAATGACAAAGAGGGATAAGATAGAGTTGGTTGGGCTCCACCAACCTATAACTAGAAACCTTGTGTCTTAAACCTACTATTAGCCTAAAAGCATCGATCACCAGACAACTTAGGATATGGAGAACTAGCCATAGAATAAAAACCATAATTTCCTCAAGCCTTCTTCCTATTCCACTACCTACTATCTCTACCACTATAGTGCTGACCTCTACCCTACTTTGAATACCTGCACTTCTTACTTTGTCTCTTCCCCATTTCTGCTTGCTTTTTTTCCTCATCCTTAACCTAGTGCAAATACACCATAAGCCTAGAGAAATCCATATCACTATTCAACAAGGCATCCCTGCATTCTAACATCAAGTCGCAAGATAAACTCGAAGAAAACTTCCTTATCTTAGCCCGCATAGACGACACCAACTCTGGAGCATAGTGAGACAGTTGCTGTAATTTCAAAGTATACTCATTCATAGTCATTCTCCCCTATTTCAAATTCACAAAATCCTCTACCTTCGCCTCCCTCAACTCTTGAGGAAAGAAGTGATCAAGAAAAATACTAGAAAACTTATCCTATAATGTTGGCTCAACATCATCACCCCTCGACTGCTCCCACTTCTCATACCATTGATATGCTATATTTTTTAGCTAGTAGGTAACAAATTCCACACCCTTAAAGCTAAAAGCATGCATCACTATGAATATCTTTTTCATCTCATCAATGAACCCTTGAGGATCTTCCTCAACCTTAGAGCCAGTGAATGTCAGAGGACTCAACCTCATAAACCAGCCAACTCTAGTGACATCAGAAGAAGAAGTGACAGAAAAAACATGCTTAGACTGGAGTGACTAATAGTTCACCAAATGAGTAAGTTAGTGGATCAACTGGCAAAACTCAGCATTAGAAACATTACCTTAAGGAGCTCAAAGATGACTAATGGGGATCGGTGGAACTCCATGAAGGAAATGAGGAGCAGGAGACCTAGACCAGGTCTACACTCCATAAGTAGGATGAGTTTTATCCATGTTGTCCTCAAGCGGGAAAAAAAAGTTTCCATAAGCATCAGATCATTAGGGAGGTATCATCTGAAATATGAACAAATGAGAATTTAGAGGAGATTCAAGACCTTAGACTCTATATCCCAAAAATAAAACACAAGAAAGGGAATATTCCTAAATATCATGTAGCCCCCAACTTATAAGTGTGGTGTATTACATACCTATAAAAAAGACTCTACTCAACATAACTTTGTGGATACCCAATGACTCTAAACCTAGGCTCTGATACCAAGGTTGTTATGACCCAAACCAGGGCATCGCCGTGATGAGTATCTCAAGCTACCAAGGACTAGAGACAACCCTCTTTGCCTAGTCAAACAAAACATAATACATATATGACAGCAAAAGCAATCCAAATAGACATGAGCAATAAAAGCAAATAGCTCAAAAAGGAACAAGGAATCCAACAACTATCCCAATCTATAGTAATCTACAAGCCTCTAAGAAACCAATATCAATCTAAGATGAGAAATTCCCCCGATGAAGCCAAAAGGGGAAATGAAATGAACAACCTATGAGATGAAATAAACCAAGAAGCGATAGGTCTTTCGAAAGAAGGAGGACACTTAAATTTGATGCAAGAATAATTCAAAAATCACTTAAGCACTGCACAGGAAAACCAGAAGTGTCTTTGAAGCATGCATCTCATGGGGATACAACATTCGAAGATGGTTAGTAGGGTGAAAGCTATTGTGTAACTCAAGGAATAAGGATAAAATAATGCCATTATCAAATAATTCCAAAATAATTCAAAACCAAATGCACACAATCATATACACATATAGGTATAAGATGTTGGGATAGGGAACAAGGCTTAGAATGAGAGTCAAAATATTGTCATAGAATGTGTAGCTTCAACCGTCATAAAGATACCCATAGGCTATATGGGTCCAGCTCCCTACATAGGGAGGCCCTAGTGCGTGTTATCCACACGAACTAGAGAAAAATGAGGGTAATATAAAGCCATCAGGGAAATAAAACATCCCCCAAAATATATATGTATAAAGTGTGATACATGCACACGGTCATAAAGGCCAACCCTGACGTCGGCAAATATGAGGTTCCAGTATTAGTCCTTCAGGACCTCCACCTTCACGGATTCGCTACACAACCCTCTTTAAGCCTAATTAAAATATTTACACATTCCCTTTTATTAAGTAAGGAGTCATCCGTTAAGGCATTTATCGAATGGTATTGACATACCAAATAAACAAGCTTGCAAGCCACCGTCATTATGCCAAACCAAACTATTTAGCAACCCATCAGCCAATAGGACTCTAACCTATTTAGTTATCTGGGACTCTTAACACATCAGTCAATAGGAATCCAAACCATTTAGCCAAATGGGACTCTAACCCATCAGCCAACAGGACTTCAGAATATTTATCCAATTGGGACTCAGCCTGTTCAGACAACTAGGCCTCAAAGTTCCAATTCAAAATCAATCCATGGCCACCAAAGCCTTTCAAAAGATAAATTTATGTTCCATTAACCTTTTATGCAATGTAAGGTTCAAAAAATAAAGTAATTTATGCATATATCATCTCTCAAGTCAAATTTCACAAATTAGGTTAAGGTTAAAGCCAATTCAAAATCATTAAGCCATCAAGTTTGAGGAAAACTATGTTCCCCATTCCAATTCCCACACCCGTGCATTTAAATAGTTCAAATTCATGAAAATTAGTATAAATAATCAATTCAAAGCCATGGGAATTCAATTAATTCAATACCATTCAAAACACCACAACTCACATTCAAAACCAACAATTTAAACCACATGGACAAAAATTAAATACATGCTTTCACATAAAATCAGTTTAGGGAAGAGATACATAACTTATACATATAAGAATTTGAAAGCAATTTTGAGTTTGGAACTCAGATGATGAATTCTCTATGAGACCCTTGATTTTTTCTTGGGTTTTAAGTTTGAGAGTGAAAGAGATCAATTGATATTTAGAAAAACTGATGAAATAAGTCTATTTATTTCTAAGGGTCATACATAAGTGAAAATACCCAAACACCTGTCATCCTAAGTGAGTAAAACAAAACTTGCATGAATTTAAAACATCAGTATGGCATGGTCTTATTGTGGAGGCTATCCTCCATACCACGCTGCTTATCGTAGAGATTATCCTACATAACACGATGATATCATGGAGGCACACTACCTCCATTCCATGAAAATGACACTAAAGGTAACCTCTGTGGCACGCCAAAAATACGGAGGCTTACTACCTCAAAATTTCAAAATATCCTTGAACCCCTTTCAAAAATTCTGAGACTCTTTCGAGATACACTATTAATATATCTATACACAATTTAAGTCAAAAATTAATGTTTCAAATACAGGAGGGTCAAAAATTAAATGACAAAAATTTTAAGGGTGTCACGGGTTTATGGGGGCTTAATCGGGTTATTTCTCCCTTGTTTGTGTCTTCTGGGCTTATGGGGGTCCAGTTAGGTAATAGTTAGACTATATTTACTTTAAGTTATTTTCTCTGTATTTACCACTTTATCCTAAATCAGAGTTTATTTTGGATTTAGCCTTATCCTTGACTTCAGTTTATACTTATAAATTTTTAGATACTTTTATTATAATTTAACTGAGTCGGTTGATGATGCCTACAGAGTACCCATAGTTTTTTATATATATACTACACTTCTGCATATTTTCTTGATACAGATTTGAGTATGATTTACTGTTGCAGATGCATCATTTAGGCTTGATTTTAAGGATTCAGAGATAGGGAGAGCTTTTAGAGTTGGAGTTGGTCCTCTCTCATTCTACTATTTTTTGACAGTCAATACTTTTTTGAAACTAGCTGTATATTTTATATTACTCTATTCTTTTGGATTTATAGGTTCTTGTACCAAACTTACCAGGTTGTGGGATACTCTTTTTGTACATTTCCTACTTTTCCTCGATCTTCTAGTACTGTCATGCTTATATGTATTGCTATTTATTTTTCTACTTGCATGTCTAAATTCCATAATTTTTTTACCTTATATAAATTAGCCTATTACTTGCCATTTTGGGCTATGGTTTGGCTTATTTATTGGTGGTTTAAAGTATGTCATGACTTGAGAAATTGGGTTGTGTCAAATTGTTATTAGAGCCTAGGTTCACTGGTGTTTGGGTATAAGAGAAAATGTCTAGTCGAATCTATTTGATTGTAAAATGATGTCTGTATCCTATAGGTATCCTATCTTCAGGACGCTATAGGATATTCTTCGAAAAATCTCACTTACTTTTTTCATTTCATATGAAGAGTCTGTGTTAGTTTATGAGTTCTCATTTGTTTCGCTCTTTCACAAATTGTTAGGATGTAAGCAATGACAATCAGGGATAGAGATCCTAAGCTTATAGATAGGGCACCTGTTAAGGGCCTAGGTCGAACAAGAGGTCGAGGTTGTACTAGAGTTGCACCCTCATCTAAGGGTCAGGAGAAAGACCCTACACCATTTCCTACCATTGCACTTTAGCCAATAGTAGCTCTAGAGGTTCAGTCGTCATAGATATTGGTGGCCAGGGAATATCCCAAGCCCCGTTGGGATTTATATCTTCCTCAGTTCTCAAGGATGTCTTGCTTGAGTTATTGGGGTTAGTAGGTGGTGCACCATCTGATAATGCTCAATTAGTAGACAAGAGCGGTATTGACATAGGTGCGAAGATTGTAGCTATGGCTCCCAGAGTATAGGTTCATCTAGCAGTTAGGTAGCCAGCAGTGGTTCAACTTGTTATGACCATTGAGAAGTAGAAATTGTTGGGCCAATTTATGATATTGACTCAACCTAGTTTTTTACAAGCCCTAGAAGAGGATGCTTTTGAGTTTTTGACTAGTTTAATGGAAAGGTTCCATAATTTGGGGCTAGTTGAGTCGAGTAAAGTCGATTTTACTGTGAAATAGCTAGATAGTTCTTATGGGGTTCTTTTGATTCTAGGATAGCTGGATCTCTACCTATCACTTGGACCCCGTGTAATGACTTGATACTACCCTTTAAACGTCACACGATGCTTGGGACTAATAGTAGCCCCACCAAAGCTAAACCATGGCATCAATTCCATAGTGAATCATAACTAATTTTACAAAAACATAGATGGAAGTTGTTATCTCATAAGTCTAACCTAATCTGAATTAAAAAATCCCAATAATACTGTATCTGAAAAATGACTACTAAGTATAAACAATCCTCTAGCATACTGAAGAGTCACTAAGACGACCCCAGCTGATCCATAAACTATGAGATTTGAATCACACATAAACTAAGATATTAAAAGTAAATCATAAGTCCAAGTCCTCAAAAAAAGGACTCACCAATTGACGAAGAATAGGCAAGAGTGATCATGGCTAACTGTGATACTAAGGACGAACAGCAAAACCTACATTATAGTAGGATGCAGAACACAAAGAACATATGGTAAGTACTTCTAGAATGTACTGAGGAAATGGGGGTGAATGGAATATGTAAAAATGGAATATATCAAAGAATAAGAACATGCATGCCAAATGTAGACTCACCTTATGTCATGAATAAAAGTGGAAGCTTTTATGTCAGAAAATGTGATGTATTAAGGCATAAAGAAATAAAATCAATGATTTCTTACACTTAGTTTCAAGATGAAAGTTCTGTCGGTGATTCTCTTAAATGGCATAAATCATATTAGCAATATGGAGTCCAATATATGCCTTGTTGGAAGTCTTTGATATACCTTACACCTTACTAGGGT
>NW_025847039.1:0-2749 GCF_002878395.1 Capsicum annuum | reverse complement strand
TGGTTGGGAACTTTGATGCTCATTGAACTTCAACTCCCTAAACATCCATTAGAAGCTGAAATCTGAATGCATAGTGATATTACCCTTTCTTGTCGACGCGAGTAATATGAGAAGCCAGCGATGTGGATGCCAATCTTTTTTCATTGATGTCATAGCAGTTAGTATTGATAATCTTCCATCTTTAGCTATCCAATTACATAAATATTCTGATCCTACTGCAACAGGAAAAAAAAATGTGTTACTAATTATCTGTCAGGCCATTTACTTAAAGACCCTCTTAGTCTTCATCCTTATCCTCCTCTAAAGTGATTATTTTTCCCTCTCGCTCCAATGACCTAGTAATATAACTTGCTCTTTGATTACTTTTTCAGGAGTTAGAAAGTAAAACTAAATCTAGTAAATCACAAAGTAGGCCTTCGACTGCAGGGCCTAGAGCTACTAGTGCAATAGAGAACACTGTTCATTGTTCAAGGGCAAAAGTTTATAACAGATGTCCACTAATGAACGTCTAAACGTGGCCAATTTACCATAGGTTCAGAAGCATCCGTTCATCCTTCAGCAGAGTTATCAGACAGCAACGTGACGTCTTCAGCTCCAACAAGCAAAACATCCAAGCAAACCCAATCAAATCGAACAGTAGCTCCAAAGAGAGCACAAGATAAGAGACTGGTCACAAATTCTCCAAGACCAAGAACATCAGATTGTATCAAGAGGAATAAGGACTTTAAAGCTGAATACAAAAGAAAGGTTGTTGCGTGAAGAACAGGAAACAATGCAATGAGAAAGGATGTTAGAAGTGTAGACTTGAGCCATAGTACAAGAGTGGGTCATTTAGCTGTTGGTGTTACTTCCTAGACACCGTCATTCTGTTTAGTTGTTGCTGTTGGTGTGAATCTTGTTATATTCTCAGCATAGCAAAGATGATTGGTCTCGTATTTGAGACGATTTACTTAGTGAGTAGGTTAGCATTTCTGCTAGATATGTTGCATATAATTATCTCTAGTTTCAGATAGATGATGTCTTTAAGCCAAGTTCTTGATATATACCATAAATGTTGTGCTATTAAAGATCAACATACTTTGTAAAATGTTAAAGTTGTTGTTTAATTAGTAGTCAATATTTTGCACCATTCCTGCTAATGTTTTAGTTCTGAAATCTCTCTTGATCAAATGTTTCAAAGATTGATGGATCAAGAATAGATAGTTGTCTCATCAATTGATAGAAATAGGAGATTTCTCCTTATTCTTGAGAGATTCCCTCTCTATCTCTTTCGATCTATCAGAACAGATTAGGCTATCTATCAATTGATTTGAAAATAGCATGCTCAATCTCGCTTTTTGTTTATTTTTTCCACAAAAACATAGCTACCATAATAAGAAGCAGGCGAAGCAGCTAGAAGTACTCGCTTTCACGCCCTTGAATTATTATTCACAAATGAATTGGGAAATCTAACAGAAAGATTCGATTCTGACTTCGTAGAGCCGATGTTGTTGTTGCCTGCGTGTAGGGCCGTCCCCCACTCCCGTCCCGGGGTGCTAAGGGGCTTTTGTTTTTGGAACATACAGTAGTGTTTTGCTGACGCCTCGAATCAAACTTTTATTGCGACGTGCTATTCTTTCTCCCCAATTGCTAGTAGGTTGACGGGTCGCGCACCCGGCATACATGTTTTGGCCTTGTGTGTCCATAACTCAAAATAGGTGACCTAACGGCCGCCGCCCGACTAAATATATCAATAGTCACCAGATTCATATGAGCTACTGAGGAGTAAGGATATATATATCATTATTATCTAGACAGCAAGTTTTAAGACTAAAACCAAAAAAATGTTAGAAGTTATGCACTTGGTAACGCGCGCGCGCGCAAATATATATATATATATAAGAATAGTAAAAGTCAGAAATATTTTTGTTGACTTATGTTGAAGGGATATCTTTCTAGACCAACCGAGATCTTGTGATGTGTTTGTGTTGAAATATGTGTACTGTCTCATTAGATTAAAGTTTAAACTATTAGAGAATAAAATATTTATTTATTTTAAATTATTTTCTTGAATTGAGGGTCTATCGCAGATAGACTCTCTATCTCTCCTAAGGTAGGGATAAAATTTGCGTAAACTCTATGTTTTCTAGATCCCACTTGTGATAATATATTGAGTATATTACTGTTGTTGTATATGTAAAATATCCCTTCTAATATATGAGTGTGCTTCTTTTCCATGCGATAAATGTTGATTGATGAGCGACTATCTTATTTAAGACTTTGTTACACTCAGTATCACGTTGAATTGAGTGAACCATCTCATTTAAAGCTTCAAACACGCTATCGATATAACATATTTATTTATTCGTCGTTCGTGTATATAAATGTATACCCCACCAAGGTCCCAACCACCATCACCACAAGAAAAAAGAAGCACCCTTAGAATAATAGGACCACCATTGTTGGAAGTTGATTGGTAATAGTCTATTAACTTATTTTAATCACTTAATTAGTCAACATAGTCACGCTTTGCGTGGTCATAAAGAAAACAAAACTTTTAAAATATAAAAGATAAACTTATATAAGCCAATTATCTCCACAACTCTACATTATCGATTCTTAAACATATTTTATTTAAACTAAAAAGTATAAAAATCATTATAGTCAACAAATTCATCATGCAATTTAGACAACATCATGTAACAAAATAATTAAATAAGGATGTACTCTAATTAATTTTATTGAAATTATCTATCTATATAATAAAGGA
>NW_025847038.1:0-1257 GCF_002878395.1 Capsicum annuum | reverse complement strand
AGATATTTTGAAAAAACCACTCATGTAATAAAATCTGCATCTGGTCATGCTCTTGATATCAATTATAAATTACCAAATACTCATATCTGCCGAGACAGAGTCTCCATTCCACATTTTTTCTTTTTAGTAAAAAATCAGCTTTATCCTCCTATTATTTTAGGAACACCTTTTATAAATGCTATTTATCCTTATACTCATATTGATGCAAATGGTTTTAAGGCTACGTACAAGGATAAAAAAATTTCTTATCCTTTTGTTACTCAGCTAGTAACCAGAGATATAAATGCCCTTATCAATATGAAACAAAATCAGCTTAATTTCTTACAATTAGAATTAATGAGTATTAACAACTTTGATACCATTTACAGGATCTCTTAGGCTGGGGTATGCCACTCAGCCTACCAGACTATAGAATAATATCGGATTAAGCCAAAGTCGGAAGACCGAACCAAAGCACCAACCGAAATAGAAAAGAATCTTAAGTAATTTTATGACTGTATGGACGATTTTTTTACCCAAACATGGGGCCTGTCAGAGATTTAATTAACCTTATGTTGAACCTGCGTGTCTAGAAGTCCTAATTGTGCGGAAATTCGCCCTTTCCTCATCATCAATACGGGCTTAGAAAGGCACAACTTACTAGACGGCGTCACAGAGACAAGGTTAACATAAGTCTATTGAACTCGACTGTACCTCCATTTTGGAACCAAGTCAAGAAATTAAAAAGAATCTTTCATATTTTGATAGAGTCTGGAGCTTTCATAGTTAACATGTCAGCGAAGTTAGATCTTCAACATAGATATAAGATACTTGTTTAGCCGGACATAGTCATGGCCAGATTATGGTAGAAGTGTGTAATGAATGACTTCAATTAAGTAAAAAGATATGTACCTGAGTCGCCGAGAACCCAACGGAAATAATAGTAAACAAGTAGCTTCTTCTTTATTTATTACGGGAATGAATTACAAAGAGAGAGAGAAAAATAAAGGAGAGAATTTTAAAAAACTTGATGAATTAATTGAGCTAGTAAACAAACTTATCTCTCAGATGAATTCCTCTAACATTCCTTCTACTTCCAAAATCACTGATAAAGACGAATATATTCTATCTAAACCTTGTATTCAAAGACCTCCTGAAATTGACGGATTTGAAAAGGTTTCTCAATTAGACCAATTAGAGAAACTCTTAGATAAAAAATTTTCTCGTTTAAATATTACACCCCTCAATATTTCTGATGATTTTGTACAAAATCTTGAG
>NW_025847037.1:0-3292 GCF_002878395.1 Capsicum annuum | reverse complement strand
CTTACAATAGCAATACCACACTCTTACGTGACACAAGAGGGATTCCAACGCTCAAGCACCAACGTTTTCAAGCAATACACAATCACAAGTAAATCCACACATATTTATGTCCTTGTTTAGGCCTAGAGGCCCTCTCTCTCAAGAGATGTGTTCTTTCAACAATATCCAACAAAAACTAATGAACTAAAACCCTATATTGTTCTATATATAGTACTTTACAAATAAAAAGATAAAATGATAAAAAGACCCTTTAATGACCAAGTAGGCAAATAGGCACCCATGAAGTATTTTTAGGGGTGGTTTGGAGCCATTTTTAACACTTCAACTCATACACCTCCGAGGTTACATCCAAAATACTCAAAAACATCCATCTTCATGATCGTGCTTGTATCATGGATCCACCAGATGTAGATTCTACTATTCTACTATATGATGTGGCTATGACTGAGGTGTAGGCTCAGGTTTTACCTGCACCCATAACTAAAGCTAGAAGATCTACAAAAAGTAAACATAAGCCTACATGGCTGAAAGACTTTGATTTCTTGAACATCAGTAAGGATATTCCATATTACATGAGAAACTACTTGTCTCCTGCCTATCAGCACTATATTGCTTCTACGTCAATACTTGTAGAACCTAATAGTTATGCTGGGGCAGTTAAGGATCAAAGGTGGGTGGATGCTATGCAAACTGAAATACAAGCCTTGGAAAGTAATATGACCTGGAGATTACAGACTTAACTTTAGGTAAGAAACTTATAGGATGTAGGTGGATTTACAAGATTACATACAAATCTGCAGGGGAGGTTGAACGGTTCAAGGCTAGATTGGTAGCTAAGGGTTATAGTCAACAACATGGGATTGATTATAAGGAGACCTTTTCTCCAGTTGTTAAGATGGTGACTATCAGAACTATATTGTCTATTGAAGCTTCTAAAAATTGGCACATCCATCAAATGGATGTGTTTGATACTTTTCTTCAAGGTGATCTCAAAGATGAGATATATATGCAACTACCTTAGGGTTTTGTCAGTCAAGAGAAGAAAGTATATAGACTGACCAAATCTCTTTTGTGAACTTAAATAAGCTCCAAGACAGTGAAACCATAAGTTAACTGAAGCCCTGGTTAATCTTAAGTTCAAGCAGAGCCAATTTGAATATTCCTTATTCATCAGTAAAACAGAAGAGAGAGTTACTATTGTATTAGTATATGTAGATGATATGTTGATAACTGGCAGAAGCCAAAAGCTGATAGAAGGAAGAACAAAGGCATTGGACATAGTACTAATTGTGGAGTTCATTTAATAATTCAAAATTTGTAAGATTTTTGGGATGAACACCACTAGAGAAAATGGAATTCTTTTTAAAGTTTTTGTATCAAGCTTTCAAGATAAAGGATTTAGGTGAACTCAAGTACTTTCTAGGTATTGAGTTCACTATCAACAGCTGGTATCTTGATATATTGGAGGAAATATAACCTTGAACTCATATCTGAAGTTGATATGTCAACAGCATAGCCTGCAGGAACGCCTATTGATATCAATGTCAAGTTATCCTCAAAATAGTATGAAGAACATGTGAAGAGGGAACAAGAAGATCCCTTAGTAGATAAAGCAGTGTATCAGAAGTTGATAGGTAAACTCATGTACCTAAACATGACAAGAAAAAATATATCATATAACACTCAACACTGAGTCAGTTCTTACATCAACCTAAAAAAATCTCACATAGATGCTGCACTAAGAGTGGTCAGGTACCTTGAGAAACAATCTGGACAAGGTCTACTGCTATCAAGTAGCTCAGATGGAAAAATTACTACCTATTGTGATCTTGATTGGGCATCCTATCCACTCACCATGAAGTCAGCAACAGGGTACATGATTAAATGTGGCAATTCATTGATATCATGGAAAACAAATAAACAAACTACAGTTTCAAGGAACTCAGCTGAGGCTGAGTATAGTAGTCTTGCAAGCACAGTGTCAGAGCTAGTATGGCTGCTTGGTTTACTAAAAAAAATAGATACATAGGTTCAGCTACCAGTTCACATATTCAGTGATAGCAAACTGCAATTCAAATTGCAGAAAATTCAGTTTATCATGAAAGGACAAAGCACACTGAGATTGATTGTCATTTCATAAGAGAAAAGCTACAACAAGAATTAACCAAAGTGAATTATCTTCCTAGTCAAGAACAACCATCTGATGTGTTGACAACAGACTGCTCAGACTACGACATAAATATCTTTTATCCAAGCTAGGAGTTTTGAACATTTTTGCACCTTCTAGCTTGAAAGGGAGTGTTGAGACATAGTAAAGGAGTAATTGTATTAAGCTGGGTGTATCAAGGATTATTAAGTCAATTTTCTATTGTGGTAGTTATAACTAACTTCTTGGTGAGTAGCTAATAGTTAGTTATAGTTGTTAAGTGAGTTAATACATAAAAATGATCCTAAACTTGACACTAAATTATAACGTTGACCCTAAACTTTAATAGTGCACAAATAGGACCTTTAACTATTCAAAACCTGAAAAAATATGCCTCCGATTTTGCAACCCCATGCGTGAGTCTCACTCGCACCTACGTGGAAAGGTAATCCAATCACACGGTGCCACGTCGTTAAAAGGACTGACTTAGAGAGAGGTCATATTTGTGCAGTTTTGAATAGTTAAAGGTCATATTTATACACTGTCAAAAGTTTTGCTTTTTATGTTAAAACGACGTCGTTTTTATTATTATTATTATTATTATTATTATTATTATTATTATTATTATAATTTTTTATTTATTTATTTCTATAGTAGCAGAACCTAACTTTTTTTTTAATTTAAAAAAATTATTATTATTATTATTATTATTATTATTTATTTCTATAGCAGCAACACCTAGCTTTTTTTTAATTAAAAAAAAACAATTACTAGCAGGGATCGAACCCGCACAGTAGGCTGAAGGAAGCACCCAAGAAGAGCAACTAACACCACTGGGCTATCTAAGTGCCTTGTTTTATGTGGTTCAACATAAATATACGTACATAAATATACATTTTCTATCTTATATATATACAACATAATTTTTTTATCGAGGGCATTCGGGTGAACCCCATGGCAACCACGTAGGTCCGCCCCTTGTTAATTTAATAATTATTTAATAACGTTAATTTAATAACATTTTAATTACGTTAGTTTAATATACTACTAGTACTATCCTTAATAACATTAATTTAATCGTTTTATTAAAATTATAATTTTTTTTATTATTAGTATAGTTTCATCTTTAATTTAATATTTAAATAA
>NW_025847036.1:0-2312 GCF_002878395.1 Capsicum annuum | reverse complement strand
AGGACTTAGAGTTGTATCACTAGGCAACTACACATACAAGTAGATGTTTACTACTACTAGAATACTAGTTCAATTACAGATGCAAAGCATAGCTAACTCTAATAGAATCAGCTACTCTAACAGAATCAGCTAACGTACCAACTCTAACAGAATCATCTTACGTACACACTCTCCTTATCTTCTATTTGATGATTATCTTCAACAGTATAGCTTATAGCTTTTCACATGCTACTAGCTCAAAAAAGTGTAGCACCACAATAGTCACCTGCCCTCTATGATACTCTAGGATTTCCTGAAGAGTACTACATTAATCCCATCACACCCAAGAGATGTACTATTATAAATTTATATGTTTATAGCTAGCAAAACTTCCTCTCTAGTGGTTGGTGCTATCAGTTCTAATTGTTGGCTTCTGTTTAGTTGACAACCATCTCCCATTACTCTAGGATCAATTGAAGGAATGGAATTAGAAGTTGTTGATAGAAGTTAAGGATTTCCTCTTCAATTCTTTCAGTAATAGTCACCATATTAACGTTACTCTTGCTTCAACCTGAAGAAACATTGTAACCAGTCAGTATTACAAATGGCCCAGGCTATCTTGATATAAACATGATTTGTTAAATGTGGAGAAGTTAAATTTTGTAAAAGATTAGATCAATATAAGACAAAGGATATAAAATGGAAGCAATCATTCATCTGATATTTATTAGAGATGCATTAAAGAACCTATGAAGTGGTAGTAGTAATTAGAGAACATGAAAGTTGATATACCTTTCAAATTCTCCGTGTTTTATAAATTTTTTCAATAAAGGAAAATCACTTTATGTATATTCTATCCAAAAGTTGCTATTTGAAATGGTTGGAGTTTTAATTTTCTTGGAGAATACAAGAAGCCTTGTAGACACAAAAACTTAAGCTTGTTGGTAGTTAATGTCTATTTTGTATTTCAGAGATGGTTTGTACATGTACATAATTCTGTGTTTATGCATATACATTATTCCTGCATTTCACTTTGTACTTTGCTTGTATTAGAAATTTTTATACCGACTTCACGGGCTAACGATCTCGTAAGTCAATTCTGAGAGTTCCGTTATATTTGAAACGTCGATTTTAGGTTAGGGAAACCCACATTTAGGCGGATTTGACCTAACTACCCATTCTCTTATGTTCAATGGCTACCTTAGGACTTAATGAAACATATTTAGCACGTTGTAGTGAAATTTGGACAACATCAAAACACTACATTTTCGATAAAGAATTCGAGTTGCATCATAAACCGAGAGAGACTTGACTATTGACCAATCCCACATCATCAACAATGCCATTCATGACACAAGATGGTTTTCTATTATTATTGACTAATAGCCCTATTCTATGGTGGAATCCATTACTGGAAATTATTTGGTTCTTTTGTTTTATTCAAGATCCAATTTCGCGTCACTATGAATTTTATTTAATATAAATTATCTGATTCATTGCAAGGTGGTGATCAATTGCAGGGTGGCAACATTGTTCTGGGCATCCTTAGTTTCACTAATTAATTGTAAGATTCTTATTCATAACCCTTCATTTGTGCCATAATTTTGAAAAAAGTAATATTGGTTTCAACTTTATCAATGCCTAATGTTACCAGAAGTAACTCGAATTTACGGGGGCAACTGGTAATTGGAGTCCACGATATTTAGGTGTTTTAATTTATTTCTTTCGCTGAGGAACATATGAGTTGTCATGGTTATGACATGTCTTGTATAGTAAAAATTCTTTACACTAACCATTTAATGTACTTCAGTCTCTTTTTAAAAAAAATTATCTGTTAAATATCTGTTTTTCAAGTTGACATGCACGTCAATTATAATTACACATACAATCCATAAGTGAATACAAAAAATTGTCCATTCGAAGTCTTACATGAATATTACATATGTAATTCTTTTTCATTTCTAGTAAAACATTTTTAGATTGATTTAATGATAGTTTTTGTAAAATTATTTGCTAATGAACAAAACATATATATGTACTAGTTTAGTGTACGCGCATTGCGCGTGTATCTCACGTCAATTAATTAAATTATTTATAAAAAATAGAAAATATTAAATCATAAAACAACAATTGATGTTTTTGATTTCAAAGTCTTAAATATTATGAAAATTATTAAATAATTATTTCTTAACGTTAGAAATTAATTAAATGATATTGTCAAGACAATATCACAATTTGCAAGTCAGTATTTCAAGTACTTATAATGAATATGATTCTTAGATGAAGCTTAAAGAAAATCAGAAATACTCATTACAAATAAATAAATGAGATTC
>NW_025847035.1:0-1092 GCF_002878395.1 Capsicum annuum | reverse complement strand
CAGCAGGTGATGAGTCCTTTTGATTCAAGGACTTGGGTTAGTTATACAGTTTGAGAAGTGTTGTATTTTATTTATTGAGTTGGGTTAGTCGGGATTCATGACTCGACTACCTACAGTCAGTACTAGTAGAGGCTTCATAGACAGTCAGTAGAAGTTGATGTATTCCGTTTCAGTTTTGGTTGTAAAAGTAGAGTTGTAATCTTGTAAATTCAGTTTTGTATCTATCATATTCAAAAAAGAGTTATTTTCTGCAGATTTGTATAGATTTATACTTTTTGTTCAGTTGCTTAAGAGTTATGCCAGTAGAAGGGTTAGCTTGGGGTCACTTGTGATCCTAAGCACCGTGTGACGTCTCGGAATACATCTTTCGACGCCTTTAGAAAAATACTTCGAGAATAAAAATTGGATGCTTATTTCTGGGACAACTGCTTTGGGAAATATCTTGATTTGTCCGAGGACAACAATGCTCGTTTCCAAATGAAAATGGTACATGAACTTCTCAAGCATAGGTTTATGTATGAAAACAAAGATAAGATGGATGAGGTGTGGATAAATTACAGTGGCATGCCTGTTTGTTTTGGTTGGAAGGAGTGTGCCATAGTTGTTGGACTAAAATGTTATCCTCCTTCTCAAGTTATACCTATTCTAACAAAAAAAAAAAGCACCCCGCACACCCAAAAAAGGCAAAGGCAAGTCATTCAATTTTTTTTGATCAATAATGGTTTTGATTTATTGGCATTATTTTATAGGCTTGGGCGTTTGAATTTTTTCCTTATTTGAGACAACAAGTGAACTACTAGGAAGGAGTTTCCTGTCCAAGAATCTTGAGATGGTTGTCGGCCAAAACTGATAAAAATTTAAATTTTTTTTTGATCTCTTCAATCCCTCGAAGGATGCAGTAAGTGTAATTATAATTAATTTTTTCTTTTAATTAATGTTTTTTTTTGAATGATCTAATTATCATTCTAATATATGTAATGATTTATGTTAGAATATGCATCCGTCTCGAGTTTCGACCAATCTAGAGTTGAAGATGCCATTTTTCCTTACTTTACGGTCTGTGCAAAATCGACAAAATAAAAATAGAATTGT
>NW_025847034.1:541-1295 GCF_002878395.1 Capsicum annuum | reverse complement strand
GACTATTTGGATGGAATATGTTTCGGCCAACAGGCCATTTGTGTCCTTTTTCCAATGATTTAATGGATTCTTTTATTTATCTAAATTTGTATTGTGGACACTTCTACTTAATTCTTTGTCATCTGAATCCAGAATCTTTCACAATACAGCATTTTAAACCCTTTGTTTGACTTGGTATTCTATGTGGCATAAACAAGAGCAAAGGAGTGTGCACTACAAACATTTTTAGAGTGTGAGACCTTGTAAAAAGGGCCCAATGATCACTTAAAGCCCTTGTATTAGCCATCTTCTCATTTACATCAAATATGTTATAAATGTATTTACATTACAGTAAATGTCTATCAAGATCTACTTTGATATCTATTAGGATTTGAAGCATCCATCTTTTTACTCAGACTAGGAGTAAATTTTTCCTATAAATAGAGAAGTTTTGTTCATTGTATTTACAATCTTACGATCTCTCATCCATCAAGAGAAATAAAGAAGTCTCTCTCTTCTCTCTCTATTTATTCTTCTTGTCTTTTCTTTATATTTCATAACACGTTATCAGCACGAGACTCTACCAAATAAGGTGAGATTATAAATCTGAAGGATTTCAAGGTTAGTAATTCTTTATATTATCTTTATTTTGCTATTACTAATATAATTATTATTGGATTTGGGAAAAAATAATTGGTTTGGAACAATTTATATTTTAGATTTATTCCTCAAGAACAATATTATCAAAAGGGATGATAATATGTTGGGTTCAAGT
>NW_025847034.1:0-441 GCF_002878395.1 Capsicum annuum | reverse complement strand
GAGAAATAAAGAAGTCTCTCTCTTCTCTCTCTATTTATTCTTCTTGTCTTTTCTTTATATTTCATAACACGTTATCAGCACGAGACTCTACCAAATAAGGTGAGATTATAAATCTGAAGGATTTCAAGGTTAGTAATTCTTTATATTATCTTTATTTTGCTATTACTAATATAATTATTATTGGATTTGGAAAAAAATAATTGGTTTGGAACAATTTATATTTTAGATTTATTCCTCAAGAACAATATTATCAAAAGGGATGATAATATGTTGGGTTCAAGTCCCATCAATTTATGTCTAAGATGCCTTTATATGGATAATATGTTGAGATTGGATCTCAATGCATGTATTGATGATATTGTGATGACTAAGGTAAAATAATGGGCGTTTGATAAAAAGTCATAAAATTCGACCCATTGAATATGCTCCATTCCATGAAGT
>NW_025847033.1:0-1412 GCF_002878395.1 Capsicum annuum | reverse complement strand
CTTGAGTTGAAGGACCTCTATGGTATAAATTCAAGCTTGAACGGATTCACATGCTACACAATAATTAACATGCCGTATTGACATAGGATTTTATGGCTTCGGGATTAGCAACGCATCGAAATCATGGTCTATATTGTAGCCCGAATTGCGGGACATTACACTTTAGTACTTTGTCTCAACATCTTCACTCCTTTTATTTTCTTTTTTCAAACTACTTTGTAATATTTACTTGAGCCGAAGTCTATTGAAAACAACTTCTCTGTTTACACATTACATGGGCTATGTTGTTGTTGCTGTCAATAATCCGCCTAAAAGTTATTTGATCTAATTAAAGTAGATCAAGTTCAAATGATCTAAAGCGAGTTATAATCCAATTTGCTCAATTCTTATTAAATTTTAATTTTTTTGTTCGTTCTTTGATAACTTTTTAGAACCTAATAAAACTATTTTTGCTTTCAAACAAAATAATATATTGAAATGATTTTTAATGAGTCAGTTTGAACTTCGTATCATCTCAATCTTTTTATAAACGAAATGAACAGACTTAATAAATGAATGTATCAAAATCCAATTCAAATTTGAAGGGATTGGATCAATCATATTTTCATGAGCTAATTTTGCCATCTCGACTTGTAGGACCATGGTCTCAATGGTCACACTGATAGAGACACATTCAAGAAAGTGATACCTGTGATCACTTACCAAGATATTCAGCCCCATATCAACCGTATTATCAATGGTGATAAATCTCCAATCCTATGTTCCCAACCCATCACTGAATTGTTGACAAGGTTCGTTTCTTGTTTTCTGTTTTTGATAATCATGATGTTCGAGCCAGTTTGCATATACCTCGATCGATGCATAGACATTGTACGGATAACTCTGTCCATCAAGTCTGACTTATTAATCAAGTGTGCGTTATTTTCCTTCTACGGGTACACAGAATCTGTATAGTAGAAACAACAACTTCAACTAAAGTTCAAGTATATAAACAAGAACACAATGAAGTATATCAAATACCCTCAACACAAGATCAAAATGACCTTTCCAAGAGGTGTATTTTATTTTTCAGAAAATAGATGAAACAAAAATGAATAAGACCAAGTCGTCCGAATTCACTGACTTTTCTTAAGGAATAATTAAGGAATAATTCCCCTCACTGTACCCGAAGTTATGGAATCTTCCTCTCAGGATAAAATGGCCTTCAATCCGACTATAGCGGTACCTCAAATAGGCGGATTCTTCAAACGCACAGAACGTTTTTATTGATGGAGTTACTATTACTGATCAGATTTCGTTAAATAAAGTTTCCAAATCCGAAGCCGAAGCGAGTGATGACGACGACGACGGCGCGAGGCATCTCTTATTTCTTGCCTCACTTATCATGTGGAGTAAGTATTCATCATTATAAA
>NW_025847032.1:0-1299 GCF_002878395.1 Capsicum annuum | reverse complement strand
ATTTGTCCCCTTGTCTAAGGGGACAAATGTTTGAGTTCTCCTAAAAATATTTGAGCTTTAGTATTTTAAATTGCTTTTCAACACATAGAACTCGGAACCAAAATGAGCCACGGAATTAAAAAAGTGACCAAAATAGGCTACATATTTAAAAAGTTACCAAAATAGGCTAAACGTAATAATTTATTGCGTTTTCTACTTTTTTCTTAACGGTCAACTAACGGAGTTGACTTTTACAAAAATGTAAGAATTTCTTACGTTTTTCTTTTTTTTGTAAAATGTAATAAATTCTTACGTTTTATAAAAAAAATATAAAACATAAGAAATTCTTACATTTTACACGATAACCGAGGAAAAAATACAATGAATTGTCAAATCAATTAAAAAGGTACTAAAAAAAGAGTTGTTCAACGTAACAAAAGGTTAAGTTCTTTAACTTTTTTATAGCAGTGGTCCCCCACCCACAATTTCTTTTTCCACAAATGCCTCTTCACTTCTACTTTTTCCTTTTTTTACATATGATAATTATGAATTTTTTTATTAGTTAAATTTATTTATATTTTACATGTAGTTCAAATAATTTATTTTTTCTAATAAATTTTTACGTTTTACATAAAAAAAGTTTTAAAAAAAAAAGTATCAATTACCTCATTAACTTAACAATTTTCTTATATTTATTCTATATCAAAAAATAATCACTCGTATCCTTAATTATCCGATTTCTCTTTAAAAGAATTATACTTTTGAGTTTTTCTCTACTCCAAAATAGTGAAATGTTGAATTATCGTCGATCAAATATGCTACTATATACAAGAATTATATTTTTTTAGGAGTATTCCTAAAAAAATATATTTTCTTATACTAATTTAGGAGTGTTCCTAAGTTAAATTGTGATTTTTTACTCCATTAATTATAATATAAAACGTAATGTGCATGTGAGTCTCCTCAATATCCTAATCGAAACACTAATCAAAAACTACGATGAATCACTATCCGAAAAAATTAATTTCATATTTTTAACACACCAAAAAAATATAATTATTGTATATAGTAGTATATTTGATCGACGATAATTCAACATTTCACTATTTTGGAGTAGAGAAAAACTCAAAAGTATAATTTTTTTTAGAGAGAAATCGGATAATTAAGGATAGAAGTGATTATTTTTTGATATAGAATAAATATAAGAAAATTGTTAAGTTAATGAGGCAGTTGATACTTCTATTTTTTAAATTTTTTATGTAAAACGTAAAAATTTATTACATAGAGAAAAAAATAAATTATTTGAACTACATGTAAAAT
>NW_025847031.1:685-1085 GCF_002878395.1 Capsicum annuum | reverse complement strand
GAAATACTTTTAATGAAGAATTAGGCAAAAAATTATTCAATAAATTACCTGGAGCCTTAGGAAGAGAAATAGAAGATAGATGGTATAAAAGAGATGGGGTAGTAGCCAACCCAAATTTAAAATGGACAATAGGACATAGAACACAACATATAATGGATATATTAACAGAAAAATGTACAAACATACAAATACAAAAACAATTAAAAAGAAATGAAATGAATTTCTGTAAATCTGTTATCTAGACAACCCAGAATTACGATAAAAAACAATACAGAAAATATAAGAAGAAACATAATCAAAAACCATATAGTCGTAATCAATACTTCTTAAGAAAATCAAAAGCTAAAAAACCATGGTTAAATAGAGATAGACATGTTAGGAAATATAGAAATGATATAAA
>NW_025847031.1:0-585 GCF_002878395.1 Capsicum annuum | reverse complement strand
AGTGATAGAAATTATAAAAACAAATTAGAATGCTATACTTGTGGAAGCATCGACCATTTAGCTAATGTATGTCCTAAAAGAAATAATAATAGAACTAGAAATTCTCAACTAATAGAGGATTTCCAAGAAACTTTATTAAATGTAGACGAATACATGTCAGATACAGAAAGTATATACTCAATAATAAGTATTGATATAAATGATAAAGATAATCCTGATACCAGGTATCATGCTGAAAACAAATAAGTGAGATTAAACTTATTTATTTATTCCCAGTTGTAGTCTACTTAACTGGTTTGCTAATTCGTTTTCTTTACCTTTTATATGTTCAAATACTATATTCTTGTAGACAGATATGGTGTCTGTAAAATTTAGCCATCTTCTTCTACTACTAGTTTTATCATTTATTTTTTGATGAAATTTAACTATAGCTTCACAATCTGTTCTAACTAAAATTTCTTCTTTATTTAGAATATATAATTTGAAACTATTTAACCCGTATATTATAGCTAATACTTCTAGGTCTATAGCACTCATTTTTCCTTTTTCTTTATATGCCCCACTCTGATATCCACATATTTGTTC
>NW_025847030.1:0-1110 GCF_002878395.1 Capsicum annuum | reverse complement strand
CTCAAATCTCAATTCTCAATTCTCAAATATTCAATATATTTAATTTCTTAAAGTGTTCACTTTAATTTTTTAATTTTTCGTTTACAAGGTACGAGCGGAAGTTTCTAAAGTCGCAATCTTCGGATACTTCCAAAATTTGGTATTGTCGTTCCATCTCTTACGTTTAATTTTTATTTATTGTATTAATTGTTTAATATTTAATTTTATTATATTTGTGTATTTTGAATATTTTTAGTTTTATTTAACTTATATTATGGATAAATTAAGAAACCTTGCTACTAAAGGTGTAAAAATTTTTTGTCCCGAAAACGGTAGTGGTAGTAAAAAGCGAATTACTAGCGGTAGAGGTAATTCAAGTAGTAGATATACCCGTGTGCCTTCGCCTCCGGTACCGCTTGGTACACCTTTTGAGGAAGAAATAGGTGTAGGTGCTCACGATATGGATTATGTAGAAGCCAGGAAAATTACGGTATAGAAAAAGAAAATGAAGTAGATGCGGTTAATTTAGACGAAGATAATGAAAATATTGCTGAGACACCCGCAGTAGGAGATGTTAACGTTAGATCTGAATCAGTTAATCTCCCTTCCCCTCCTCCCAGTGCCCCAAAACCTCGTAAAAGAACTAGTATTGCATGGCAATTTTTTGAACGTATATCAGATATTGAGCTGCAATGCAATATTTGTCAACAAATATATAAGCATAGAAGTGGAGGCAAGTAAAGGGGTACGGGTACGTTAATGAGACATATAGCTGAAGATCACAAAAGAGAGTTAAATATTGCAAAAGGTGGTGGGGATGTTAGTGGATCAACGCAAACTAGAATGGACCCAGCAACCGGTCACGTAGCGAAGTTTTAGTTTTCCTTCTTCTGATGTCTTTATTCGTTATATACAAGCAATTTATAATCCTATGTTTAATGGTATTCCTAGAACTACTTGTCGGTCTGATATTTTTAGACTCCATTCACAATATTGTTTTTATTTATCAACATTGTTAAAAAATATTCAATGTAGATTGTCCCTAACTCTGATCTTGGTCGTGCTGTAAATAAAAATGATTATTTAGCCGTTACTTGTCATTGGATGGATAGTAATTTCGTGATGCAAAAA
>NW_025847029.1:551-1048 GCF_002878395.1 Capsicum annuum | reverse complement strand
CCTGTCCAATGTCCACATGGATTATGTAATCTATAGATCCACCTCCTTCACCTGCCAACCATCAAGAAACCCAATATTAAACTAAGAACATTGAGGATAACAAAAGATAAAAAGTGGAAATTAGCATCTTAATAAATAAGAATCTAACAACAGCAATAAAGTTAAAATTCTCTAATTCTTTACGTTACAATACATAAATGCTTTAAGTTACTAATGTACACTGACGAATAATAAAAGTATACATAGTGTAATCCCACAAGTGGGATATATGGAGGATAGAGTGTTGAAATATCTCAACCCTACTTGTAATGTAGAGAGTTTTTTTATTTTGATAAACCCGAGTTTTCTCCAATATTAATGTATATAAGTAATTTTTTTTAATCCTGGATGCATAATTAAAGAAATAAACAAAACATACATATACCTGAAGCTTTTGGCTGTTGTTGCTTATTTTTGGAGCCTGAGGTTCTCCCACTAACTTTTTGAGAGGGATTTTG
>NW_025847029.1:0-451 GCF_002878395.1 Capsicum annuum | reverse complement strand
TTTCTCCAATATTAATGTATATAAGTAATTTTTTTTAATCCTGGATGCATAATTAAAGAAATAAACAAAACATATATATACCTGAAGCTTTTGGCTGTTGTTGCTTCTTTTTGGAGCCTGAGGTTCTCCCACTAACTTTTTGAGAGGGATTTTGTAACACCCCAACTTAGAAAGGAGTCCCACATCGGCAAAACACAAGAGGGATTTTGGGTATATAGGTGAGAAAGCCTTACTCCCTCGTAACGTGTTCTAATGCCTTGAGGGCTAGGCCCAGAACGGACAATATCACTAGTAGGTTGGGGAGTGTCAGGGGTATCTCAGTCCTTTGTTGTTCGGGATGCCTGTCGCGGCCAGGGCCTTGGGTCGAGTCGTGATAGAATGGTATCAGAGCCGCTCCTATGTCGTGTCCCTGTTAATGTGGACCATAATTCAAACTGAGTGTAGGCAAATC
>NW_025847028.1:0-1682 GCF_002878395.1 Capsicum annuum | reverse complement strand
GGGTATACCATTTGTTAATGATAACGTTGAGGGATTCATTTTGATTCTCCATTCTTCCGGTGAATTCAAACCATCGGAAGAATTCTATATCACATCGGAGTTTTTCATATCGGCTATCCATAGCCGACCAAACTCCTTTTATTGCTCCTTAGAATAGGTACTGGTATACCATTTCCTTTTTAGAGCGTCTTTGGGTTGGTACCATCGGGCTTCGAGAGCTTTAAGGTCAGGTGTGTACTCTTCGTCAGTTTTGATGACGAGTAGGCTAGGGTCAGTCCTGATTTTTTGACGGGATATGGTAGGGGGAGGTTCCATATCTGAGGCCGTAGGACTGCCTGGATTATAAAGATTTTCAGGATCTAGGGACTCATGGACCTTGGTGGATTGCTGATAATAAACCTTTGGGATAGGACCAGAGAAGTCGACTCCTCTGACTTTGCCCTTGTCATTGTTATTATTGTTATCATATTCGTTACTTCCCTCCTGGGTTTTAGCCTTTAAAAAAGCTGATTAGCGGGCCTTCTGTCAGGATAGTGTCTTTTCTCCTTTGGAAAAGCAAGTAGCTTTTGGATTCTTATTATGAATAGTAAATTGTCCTTTCAAGAGTAATTCCAGTTCTTTGAACCTCTACCTTTAAAGGGGCATTTCCCTATTCGTAATAGGGGTCCAAATAGGCCATAGCTATTCCTTTAGGGTTGAGCATATCACCATTATTGTCACTACTTCCGGTTGAGGAGGCTTCTTCTAGAAGTTGTAATACTTCTTCTTCATTGGCGTCTTGGCTTTCCATATCCTGTAAAGCCTTCTTTAATTTTTCTTTGAGGGCCTTCTTACTGTGAGAGGCCGTGGTTGGGGAAGTTGTTGCTGATTTCTCCTTGTCTGGAGTTTTTGGTGCTGCTGGCTTGGGAGTCTAACCTTTGACTTTTATCTCTTTGGATAAGTATTTGATACGGTGTTGTTCCCCTTTAGCGAAGTTCCAAGAAATAATATAAGAAACTCGCTTTTTGATAAAAAATTTACACATCTGAATATGCTCGGGGAGGGTTGCACACCCATCTTTAGTAGAGAAATTTGTAAACCGGTTAATGAATTGTTGGGGAAGAATTTCTTTGATTCCTCCAAAGTATATCCACCATTCATAAAACCACCTAGGGATAATGGCATCTACCATTGTTGGACAGTATTTAATAAACCAGGTGTGGCCTGGTCTGACATATAAGAAATTAAACCATGCCGACTTATAGTCGTACCAATTATAAGTTTGTGGCCTATGCGGCATAGATAGTGCAATTGGTGTGTGCAGGTGATCTGTAAACCAGTTGAAAGGAGTTAGTATCCTTTTAATAGTGAATCTCTAATAATCAATGTAATCCGGATTCCGTTCGTTCATAGAACTTCGACTTCAATTGAGTCAGTGTCAACGAGGATGGCCTCATAATACCTTCTTGTTTTAATAGGATTTACTATATCCACAAAATTCTTGTCATTATAGACAGTCTTGATCAGCTGTTCTAATGGATATCCCTCATATGCTTTGTCTAAAGCAATGATTGGCATTACCTGGGTGGTAATAAATTTGAATTCTTCTCTGATTGGAGGGGTTTGTTTTGGAGTGACCGCCGAGGGATCTACGGCTTGTGCAAAGGTCTCAGGAGCCTTCATTGCGTAACTTTGTTTGGTTT
>NW_025847027.1:0-7249 GCF_002878395.1 Capsicum annuum | reverse complement strand
TGCATTTTCTTAGAATGTAGGTTCAGGTGCTCAATTCCAGGTTCGACAGTGATTCTTCCGGCACGCTATTCTACATCCTCTATTGTGGTAAGTCCTCATGTTCTGAGGATGTGATGTTTGATGTTGGTTTCACAGAATTGTTTACATTTGATAACTAAGTATGAGTCAGTTGGGGCATATCTCAATGGCTACAAACTTGGTATCAAAGCCTAAGGTTTTAAGGTGTCCTAGGAAGTCTGACAAGCCGCGCTAATTAGACTCTTGATCATCAATGTGTAGCGCGCCACTTCTATGAGCAAGAGGCTACAAGACGTTTTAGGAAAAAATGTGATTCTTTCTTTCAGAAGTCTATCGTTCTTAAAGTGTCTCTCTCTACTATTGATTCATGCTCTCCTCTTTTAGAAATATGCCTCCACGTCGAGCAAGAAGAAATAATGATGGTCAACAACCTCAACCCGCTAACCCATTGAATGAAAATATGTCTCATGCTGAATTTCGGGTAGCCTTTCAGGTGCTGGCCCAAGCTGTTACTGCAAATGTTCAGGCCAACCCGGCCTCAGCTCCATAGTAGCAGGGAGGTGATTCAGCTACTGCCAGGATCCATGACTTCATGCGGATGAATCCGTCAGAATTCTATGGGTCCAAGTCTGATGAGAATCCACGGTTGTTTTTAGAGGAGGTGCGGAAGATTACTCAGGTGATGATGTATCTGAGGAACATAGTGTGGAGTTGGCTGCGTACAGGTTGAAAGATCTTGCTTATGACTGGGTTGTTTCTTGGAGGAAAGGTAGAGATGAGGGAGTTGTCCCTACAACTTGGCAAGAGTTCTAGGATGCATTCCTGGATAAGTTTTTACCTTTGGAGATGAGGGAGATGAAGGTGGAAGAGTTTATAAACCTGTGACAGGGCTCTATGACTGTTAGGGATACTGTCTAAAGTTCAATCAAGTTGCCAAGTATGCTCCTGACTTAGTGGCTGATAATTGGGCTAGTATGAATAAGTTTGTGATTGGAGTGTCTAGTTATGTGGTTAAGGAGTGTAGGTCTGCTATGATGAATAGTGAGATGAATCTTTCTAGGCTGATGACTCATGCCCAACAGATTGAGGCAGATAAGATTAAGAAGAGAGATAGAATAAGAAGGAATAAGAGAGTTAGGTCTGAGCAGTACGGATAAGGTCATACTAGATCGTAGGGAGGGAATCCCCCTCAGTATCAGGATCTTTCATCTATGCCAGCACTGTCATCTGCTAGTGCTCTCGTTCCTAGAGGTAGGCAAGAGCAAGGTACCAGGCCATATGCATCCAGGTCCCAGTACAGTGCTGGCAGTAAGCCAAATTGTCCCCTGTGTCCTAAGTGTGGTAGGATTTATTTGGGTGAGTGTTGGGGTGAAAAGAGGGGTTGTTTCTGGTGTGGTGACATGGGTCACAGAGTTAGAGATTCTCCACAGGATGGACAAGGGCGTTGTGACTAACGCCCTTAGACCCAGACTCAGACTGTTAGTGCTCCAGTTCCAGCAACTCGCCCAGCCCCAGCTCAGGGCGCCTCTTCTAGCAGTGCTGGCGGGCAGTGCCAGAATAGATTCTATGCTTTACCATCCCTCCAGGAATAGGAGGACTCTCCAGATGTTGTTACTAGTATGCTTCGTATATTTCAGTTTGATTTGTATTCTTTATTGGATCCTGGATCGAGTTTCTCATATGTTACACCTTTGATTGCTGTGAATTTTAAAATGAGTCCTGAGATTATTGCTGAGCCTATCCTAGTTTCTACCCCAGTAGGTGATTCGATTGTTGCCCAGAAAGTGTATTAAAAGTGTCCTGTTACCGCTCTTCATAGAGTCTTGTTAGCTGATCTGATTGAGTTAGACATGGTAGATTTTGATGTGATTCTGGGTATGAACTGGTTGTATTCTTCTTATGCCTCTATTGATTGTCGAACCCGAGTAGTCACGTTTTAGTTTTCGGGTGCATCCGTGTTTGAGTGGTCTGGGAATTCTATGTCACCCAAGAGTCATTTTATCTCTTACCTCAAAGCTAGAAAGCTTATTTCCAAGGAGTGTATTTAACATTTGGTTAGGGTCAAAGACACTAAGTCTGAGACTCCAACTCTCTAATCTGTTAACGTCATCAATGAATTTTCTGATGACTTTCCAGATGATCTCATAGGGATACCTCCTGATAGAGAGATAGAGTTCGGGATTGATCTTCTTCCCGATACTCAGCCCATTTCTATTTCTCCTTACCGTATGGCCCCTGTAAAACTTAAAGAGTTGAAAAAGCAACTCAAAGATCTACTAGATAAGGGTTTCATAAGGCCCAGTGTTTCTCCTTGGGGTGCTCCTGTGTTGTTTGTGAGAAACAAAGATGTAACACCCCGTATTCAAGTATGTGTATTGGCGTATTCAAGTACGTGTATTGGTCTTATTTATATGGAATTAATTTTTTTATTTTATTTATACCGGAATTTGCCCGTCGATGGTTCCATGCGAAGGTTATTAAATAAGCTTTCCAACGATATAAAGATTTCCAAAAATGGATAGGTTTCGGATATAATCGAGCACGTTCGAAACTATAAAACGGTGGCCGGGATATTTGGGAATAGTAAATGTGTAGGAAAATTTCCTTCACACAAACTACTAAGGGCAGCCGAATTTTTGGCTAAACTTTGAACGATCATAACTCCCTTAATATAATAAACTGGGAGAGCTGCGACCTATTAAAAGAAAGCTCTTTGAGTCTTCTTTCCAATTCAATTGGTTTCATCCAAATCCAACGTCCAAGTAAGGAGTTATACTCGTTTTACTTCAGCCTATCAAAACAGATTTTTAGGGTCAACTTCAAACGACCATAACTCCTTGTACTGGACGAACTGGGTGGCCTACTTTATATGAAATGAAATACCTTTGAATTATCCTTCCAACGATACCAATTTCACTCAAATCCGATATCGGAGCAAAGATTTATGGTCGATCTACTTTAACTTATCAAAACAGTCCACCAAAGGACAGATTTGACATTGTTTAAATTTTAAAGGCATTTTGGTCATTTCCTATTATATTATGGACGGGAATATGTGTATATATACATGTATATGAGTTCAAAAACTCTTTTTCATCATCAATCATTGAGAAAGAACAAACCCTAGACAAATTTGACCTTTAAATTACTTTTGATTCAACCGTAGAAATTCCAAAGTAATCTGATAACTGCGTTTATCATCTCGAGAGCTTCGAACGGCACCTATTATTTGTGTAAAAAGGATTGGATAATCAAGAGGTGAATTCTAAGGTATGAATATTGTTTTCCTTTGTGCTTTTTCATATGTATATGTGTGATAGAGGATTATATGTATTGGTTATTGTTGAAAGGTGATGAAAATATGGTTATGGACTATTTTGCATGGTTTGGTTGTATTGAATTGTGGAAGGTGGATATGGTAATTTAGTTATGGAAGGTGGATATGGTGATATACTATTGAATTGATAATTATTTATGTCTATGGCTCAATTTCGTTTAATGGATTGGTTGGAAGGATAAATGAATCCAAACTTGATATTGGAGGATGTTGTATGAATATGCATGGCATGTGAATGTAATTGGAGTATAAGAGGGTTAAAGTGACACCCTTTATGGTGAAATTAAGGCTTACTACTTAACCACTAGTTTGGTGAATTCAAATAATTGAATTGTGATGTTTGGTCGCTAATACTAGATTGCTATATATGTTCATTGTAGATAAGTAATACAAAAAGACGGAAAGTCCATTTGGGACTAGTATTGAAGGTTGACAGTCGGGTAAGTAAAGCATACTCTATACCATATCTTTGGCATAAAAGTGAACAATTGTTCTATTAAGAAAGTTTCCAAAGTTATTCAATAACATGTGATCCATAATGGTTTTGTATGATGTCCTACATTACCAATGAACTTGTTTCCACCCTACAAGATGTCAAGACATTCCAATACTTACTTGTCTTCCAAATCTTACATGTTCATTGCACTAATGAATGTCAGAAGGTATCCGGTTACTCAAACAAGATCCATGTGCTATTAATGACTCCAAAACGTTTCATTGATATACCAATAAGTTCCTACTTCATTGTTATGGCATTGATGACTCCAAAACACTTTATTGATGTGACAATGAGTTCTTACTTCATTGTTATTGCATTTATGGGCTATTTATATGTCTCTTATTAATGTATCATTGTTTCAAAGTATCAAAAATACGGTGGCAACCGAAATAACAATCTCAAAGATTAATTGAACTAAATGATGGAAGTTCTCTCTTATCGGGTGGTATCCCAGGGGCATAAGCCTATCATGGGTCGATCCCTATTTATGTGTTTATGGGTGGTATCCCAAGGGCATAAGTCTATCATGGGTCGATCCCAGTTGATATGTACTGGAGGCAGCCTAATGGTCACAGTACAGTACAGTAATGATTACAAAGATGATAAGAACGAAGGTAAAGTGATTGAATAAATACAATGTACAGGTTGTCATAAGTTCTAGTAAGTGTGGTCCACTCCTATTACGATTTATTCACTTGTTTCTGATTTTTATTGAGCTCCTATATCATATATGATTATCTACAGATTTACATACTTAATACATATTTCATACTGATATCCCCTACAGGGGACCTATATTTCATGCTGCAGGCATAGGTACCTCAGCTCATACACCGCACAAGTAGAAGCCAGGATATCCAGCTGCTTTTGGTGAGCTCCAGTTTGCTTCGGGGCTTTTCGTATCATATCCGGTCACTTTTGGTATTGTATAGAAGTTAGTTTTATGGCAGGGTGTGTCCCAATCTTAGTTAAACTCTGTGCATTGTCTAGAGGCTTTGTAGACCTAATGTACAGTCAAGGTAGTGTTTTGTTAATAGACGTGATGGCTCTAACGGCCAAGTATTGTATATACATATATGTGTGTGTGCTTGAGCTTATACAGGTGATTATTTCCTTTTATATGTGACATGATGCTGTCCAAATTTTGAGTTGTCATAGAGGTATGCATAGGAAGTATAAAGTTATGAGCTGGTTCTCCCGGGCCTCCTCGGTTATGGGTGCCAATTCGGCCCAATAGGATTTGAGGCATCACAAAAGATGGCTCTTTGTATATGTGCATTGATTACCGCCAATTGAATAAAGTCACCATTAAAAATAAGTACCCCCTTCCGAGAATGGATGATTTGTTTGACCAATTGCAAGGTGCAAGTTATTTCTCAAAGATAGACCTTCGTTTCAGCTATCATCAACTAAAATTTAAGGAGTGTGACATCCCGAAAACCACTTTCCAAACTCATTATGGCCATTTTGAGTTTCTTTTTATGTCTTTCGAGTTAACTAATACCCTAGCAGCTTTTATGGACCTTATGAATCGAGTGTTCAGATCATATCTGGATATGTTTGTCATAGTGTTCATCAATGATATATTGGTGTACTCCCGTAGTGAGGATGAACATTCTGATCATCTCCGAACTGTCTTGCAAACCCTTAGATATCACAAGTTGTTTGCCAAGTTTAGTAAGTGTGAGTTTTGGCTAAAGTCAGTTGCTTTTCTGGGTCATATCATTTCTTCTGAGGGTATTAGAGTTGATCCTCAAAAGACCGAAGCTGTTAGAAATTGGCCTTGACCTATTTCTCTGACTGATATCTGCAGTTTCTTGGGTTTAGCTGGCTATTACCGCCGTTTTATTGAGGGTTTCTCCTCTATAGCATCTCCTATGACTTGATTGACCAAAAAGAAAGCGAAGTTCTTGTGGTTCGAATCTTGTGAGAAGAGTTTTCAGGAGTTGAAGACTCGACTCACTTCAGCCCCTGTTTTGACTTTGACTGATGGTGTTGATGGTTTTGTGGTGTACTGTGATACTTTGAGAGTTGGGTTGGGTTACGTATTGATGCAGAAGGGTAAGGTGATAGCTTATGCTTCTAAACAGTTGAAACCCCGGGAGAAAAATTACCCCACCCATGACCTTGAGTTGGCTGCTGTTGTGTTTGCTTTGAAAATCTAGAGACACTATTTGTATGGTGTCCATATTGAAGTTTTCACTGATCATAAGAGTCTGCAGTATGTGTTTACCCAGAGAGAATTGAATCTTAGGTAGAGAGAATGGTTAGAATTGGTAAAGAACTATGATATGAGTGTGTTGTACCATCCAGGAAAGGCCAATATAATGGCGGATGCCCTAAGTAGAGTGTCCATGGGTAGTGTTTCGCATGTGGTAAAAGGTAAGAAAGAGTTGGCTCGTGATGTACAGTGTTTGTCTAGATTGGGGTTAGGTTGTTTAACTCTGCTGAAGGTAGTATAGGGGTTCAGAGTAGTTCCGAATCCTCCTTAGTTTCAGAAGTGAAGAAAAAGCAATACTTAGATGCTAGTTTGGTCAAACTGAAGGAGTCAGTCAAGGGCCAAAACGTAGAGGTTTTCTCCCAAGGGGGAGATGGTATGTTGAGATTGCAGGGTAGATTGTGTGTCCTGAATATTAATGATCTGAGATAGAGGATTATGGCTGAAGCACACGGGGTGCGATATTCTATTCATCCTGGTACCACCAAGATGTACCGAGACTTGCAGGAAATCTATTAGTGGAGTGGCATGAAGAAAGATATAGCAGCGTTTGTAGCTAAGTATGCAACATGCCAACAGGTTAAGGTTGAACACCAAAGACCTGGTGGTATGATGCAAGAGTTTAGTATTCCCACCTAGAAGTGGGAAGAGATAAATATAGACTTCGTGATTGGTTTACCTCCTTTCGGACGCCATCATGACTCCATTTGGGTTATGGTTGATAGGTTGACTAAGTCTGGTCATTTCTTGCCTGTTCATACTTCATATACTACTGAAGATTACGCTAGATTGTATATCTGAGAGCTAGTCAGACTGCATGGAGTTCCCTTGTCTATTATTTTAGATAGGGGTACTCAGTTTACTTCGCAATTTTGGAAAGATTTTCAGAAGGGTCTTGGTACCCAAGTGCTTTTGAGTTCTGCTTGTCATCCATAGACCGATGGTCAGGCTGAGCGGACTATCCAGATCTTAGAGGATATGTTGAGAGCTTGTGCACTTGACTTTAAGGGAAGTTGGGATGATCACTTACCGTTGATAGAGTTTGCTTACAATAATAGTTTCCACTCTAGTATTGGCATGGCTTCGTTTAAAGCCTTATATGGGAGGAAGTGTAGATCACCCATAGGTTGGTTCGAGGTGGGTGAAGCGACTGTGAGTGGTCCTGATTCGGTATTTG
>NW_025847026.1:1270-1638 GCF_002878395.1 Capsicum annuum | reverse complement strand
TTTTTATTATATCAAATATATAGAATGGAAAAAAAAAAAGAATGACCAAAAAAATATAAAAATAAATATGTGAGAATATGGAAATTGGTACCATTTATAGGACGAAGAAATTAGAATAGAAAGAAAGACATAAATGTGGATTTTTAATTTGTGGTACTTCATTTAATATATTCACTTAATTAAATAAATGTCCAAATTTTTGTAGATGTGTTAAAAATGATATAAAATATGTTTCTTATAAAAAGGTGAAATAATTATGTCCCTTATGCAATTAACTATAATAACTATGTAGTACAACGTAAAAACTACAGAGAGTAGCAAACTTAAGTATTAAATTACAAAAAATAACAACACTTATATCAAATTAT
>NW_025847026.1:0-1170 GCF_002878395.1 Capsicum annuum | reverse complement strand
CCTTTCACGCTTTTCTTCTTTCTCTTTCCTTATTTTAAAATATTTTTTCCTTTGTTTTACGCCATTATCACTCAATTCGCGCTTCAATTTTTTTTTCCTTTAGAACAATTTTAGCACGATCTGATAAGGATTATCTTCCTCTATTTCAGGCAACTATTTAATTCAGTTATTGCATGTTAGCGATTTTTTTTTCAACTGTAACACATCTTAAAATTTGATTTTAAGGTTTGTTATGCTTTAATGGCTGAACACACACCAAAATTACTAACAAATAGTGGTATACAGAATATTAATTTGGTATCTCACTATGCACCATCTTTTAGTATTGGGTTAACTCAAGAAGACGTAGTTAAAGTTGTTTCAAATCCTATACAGTTAAAGAAATTTGTGAGTACGAAGGAGATTAGGTCCTAGTTTCGCAATGACCCAGTGAAGATGACTGAAATTTAAAAAAAAACCATTGAAGAAAACTCCTCCAAAAGATCAAAAAAAAATACGAGAAGAAAAGGAAAGCTAAAAAAATTGAGGTTGATGACGATGTTCAGAACTCTTCTGATGATGAATCTGAAGAAGACAGTGAGGAAGAGGTTTTTTTTTGTTGTAAATGTTTTTTTTACTATTTACCGTTAAATATTTTTCGTTCTAAGTAAAGATGTTATCAAAGTTGGGAATGATATGTATTTTTTTCAAGTAGTTAATATGTATTTAGTTCTGCTGATATTTATATTTAGGAATTGTAGTAAGTTTTTTTGTGAAGATGATAGTTTAACTTTGATAAGTTGCATGTACGGAAAATGTATTATTATGTGAACTACTCATTGGTTATATATTTTTTAAATATAGTTGATATGTATTTTTTGTATTTTTGTTCTGATCAAAACACATATGCATGTTATATGTATTTTTTTTGCTGATTTGATTGTGTTGTGTTATTCTTGACAGTTTAATAAGATCTGATTTTAATATGTACTTTATTTTCTGCTGATATGTATTTATGGATTGCAGTGAGCTGATATATTTTTAACATTTGTATTTTTATACATACATATCAGATATCATATTTGTTTTGTTTTAGTGATGAATCTGTATTTTTTTTTACTCAAAATACATATGAATGTTATATGTATTAGTTTGGTTAAATACATAGGTGATTGTGTTATTGAATTGTAT
>NW_025847025.1:0-1544 GCF_002878395.1 Capsicum annuum | reverse complement strand
ATAAATTAAGTCTTTAATTATTGTGATTTATAATACTTTTTTCTATTCTAATTTCAGTGACACTAATATAATTTCAAGAGTCGACCAAATATTTAATATCTTTTAAATTTTTTAATCTGTTAATTATTGTGATATCTAGTATTTTTCATGTAATTTTTTTGAAATATATAATATATATATCTTTATATCTTCTTCTGTCCCGTCCCAATTTATGTGGCACTAATATAATTTTGATAGTCAATAAAATATTTTATGTTGACATATCATTTTATTATTCTTATTTTTCTAATACATAAATGACTTATAATAAGGAGTGATATAGTAAAACCATCGTTTGAAAGACGTTTGATTTAGAACATTAAGGGTTAATTTCGTATTTTATGTCTATTTTATTTTTCATTAAATATTATTTATTTTCTTAATACCTAGATGACTCATAATAATTGATTAAGAGCGATTAATTATGTTATTACTGTAAAAATTAATATAATTTTATCATATCCAAAAGTAATCATCGATAAATCACCGAAATAGTATATTAATTAAATACGGGATGCTATATTTGCATATGCAAAATATGATATTATTAAAAATTATTGGATAGTGCACTATATTTATCTTTCACAATAATAAAATTTTACTATATATTTTTATTTATTTCTTTTTAACTTGATACATATTGACCCAACATAAATTCTAAGAAAATATTCATTAGAAATTTATTTTATTAAATTAAATTTATTAATTGTAATTTAAAAATTTAAAGTTAAGTTTAAATATTAGTATTTCTATATAAGGAAAAAGCAATTTAAAATTTTAATTTTAAAATAAATTATTAAATAAAAAATATTTTTTTTATATAAAAGTCAATTAAAATAATAAAATTGATTTACTTTAAATATTTATTTTCAATTAATTAAGATAATTTTTGATTTTTTCATAATTTATGCTACACTGATAAAATTTTGAGAGTTCCATAGAACTTTTATCTATTTTTGAAAAAGTATTTTAACTTGTTAATTATTGTGATTTATAATGATCTACATTCTACGATATGAGATATTTGACAGAGATTAAGGTTATAAGGTAATAAAGTTGTTTACTAATATAAGGTTCTAAGGTTAAACGGTGGTCGTTAAGGTTATAAGGTTATAAGGTTGTTTACTAATATAAGGTTGTTAACGGTGGTTATAAGGTTAAATGGTGCCATTAAGGTTATAAGATTGTTTACTAATATAAGGTTGTTTACTGAACGGTGGTTATAAGGTTAAACGGTGGCCGTTAATGTTATAAGGTTAAACGGTGGCCGTTAAGGTTATAAGGCTGTTTACTAATATAAGGTTATAAGGTTAAACTGTGGTCGTTAAGGTTATAAAGTTGTTTATTAATATAAGGTTATAAGGTTAAATAGTGGCCGTTAAGGTTATAAGGTTGTTTACTAATATATGGTTGTTTACTTAACGTTGGTTATAAGGTTAAACATTGGTCGTTAAGGTTATAAGGTTGTTTACTAATATAAGGTTATAAGGTTAAGCGGTGGCCGT
>NW_025847024.1:0-1972 GCF_002878395.1 Capsicum annuum | reverse complement strand
TTAATACGTATTTAGATAATTTAAGTTGTTAACTATTTTAATTTATAATATTTTTTATGTAATTTTCAAATTAATATACGTTACTTTTCTTTTCCAAATTATTGTTGCATTGATAATCAATTGTATTATAAAAATAATTTAAGTCTTTAATTATTGTGATTTATAATACTTTTTTCTATTCTAATTTCAGTAACACTAATATAATTTCAAGAGTCGACCAAATATTTTATATCTTTTAAATTTTTGAAGTTGTTAATTATTGTGATTTCTAGTATTTTTCATGTAATTTTTGTGAAATATATAATATATATTGCTTTATATCTTCTTTTGTCCCGTCCCAATTTATGTGGCACTAATATAATTTTGATAGTCAATCAAATATTTTATGTTGACATATCATTTTGTTATTCTTATTTTTCTAATAAATAAATGACTTTTAATAAGGAGTGATATAGTAAAACCATCGTTCGAAAGACGAAAATTTGATTTAAAACATTAAGATTTTATATCTATTTTATTTTTCACTAAATATTATTTATTTTTTTAATACCTAGATGACTAATAATAATTGATTAAGAGCGATTAATTATGTTATTACTGTAAAAATTAATATATTTTTATCATATCTAAAAGTAATCATCGATTAATCACCGAAATAGTATATTAATTAAATACGGGATGCTATATTTGCATATGCAAAATATGATATTAATAGAAATTATTGGATAGTTCACTATCTTTATCTTTCACAATAATAAAATTTTACTATATATTTTTCTTTATTTCTTTTTAACTTGATACATATTGACCCAACATAAATTCTAAGAAAATATTCATTAGAAATTTATTTTATTAAATAAAATTTATTAATTTTGTAATTTAAAAATTTAAAGTTAAGTTTAAATATTAGTATTTCTATATAAGGAAAAAGCAATTGAAAATTTTAATTTTCTAAAATAAATAATTAAATAAAAAAATTATTTTTTATATAAAAGTCAATTAAAGTAATAAAATTGATTTACTTTAAATATTTATTTTCAATTAATTAAGATAATTTTTTATTTTTCATAATTTATGCTGCACCGATAAAATTTTGAGAGTTGAATAGAACTTTTATCTATTTTTGAAAAAGTATTTTAACTTGTTCATTATTGTGATTTATAATGATCTACATTCTACGATATGAGATATTTGGCAGAGATTAAGGTTATAAGGTAATAAAGTTGTTTACTAATATAAGGTTCTAAGGTTAAACGGTGGTCGTTAAGGTTATAAGATTGTTTACTAATATAAGGTTCTTTACTTAACAGTGGTTATAAGGTTAAACGGTGGCCGTTAAGGTTATAAAGTTGTTTACAAATATAAGGTTATAAGGTTAAACGGTGGTCGTTAAGGTTATAAGGTTGTTTACTAATATATGGTCGTTTACTTAACGTTGGTTATAAGGTTAAACGTTGGCCATTAAGGTTATGAGGTTGTTTACTAATATAAGGTTATAAGGTTAAGCGGTGGCCATTAAGGTTATAAGGTTGTTTACTTAACGGTGGTTATAAGGTTAAACGGTGGCCTCTAAGGTTATAAGGTTATAAGGTTAAATGGTGGCCGTTAATGTTATACGGTTGTTTACTAATATAAGGTTATAAGGTTAAACGGTAGTCGTTAAGGTTATAAGGTTGTTTACTAATATAAGTTTGTTTACTTAATGGTGGTTATAAGGTTAAACGTTGGCCGTTAAGGTTATATGGTTATAAGGTTATTAGGTTAAACGATGGTTGCTATGGTTATAAGGTTGTTTACTAATATAAGGTTATAAGGTTAAACGGTGGCCGTTAAGGTTACAAGGATGTTTACCAATTTAAGGTCATAAGATTAAACGGTGGTCATTAAGGTTATAAGGTTGTTTACTAATATAAGGTTGTTTACTTAACGCTAGTTATAAGGTTAAACGGTGGTCGTTAAGGTTATAAGGTTG
>NW_025847023.1:0-1159 GCF_002878395.1 Capsicum annuum | reverse complement strand
GATAATTGTGTATGTTCTATATTGTATGGTTTTACTTGTTCTAGCCACAAATTCTATTTTTATTTTTCTAACTCCTATTGTTATTTCTTTTCTGCTATATTTTTAGTGTTTATTAAGTTTCTTGGTAGATCTGGGCATATATTATTATCAGATTTTATTTCCTCATTTTTTACTAGATATTTTGCTATATAATTTTCTTCTTGTCCTGTATTTAAGAGTATTAAATATTCCTTTTCATTTATTGTTCCTGTTATTTAATATTGGTTTATATTAACTATTGAACTTGTTTCATAACTTGTTGTTTTTTATGAACTTGATGATTCTAATTTTTCATAAGCTATTCTTTTTGTTGTAATTATTTTATCATTTATTATTTCTAAATCTTCTTCTATGTCTATATTTTTGTAACTATAATCATTATTATCAATTTTTTTTACAAATTGTTCAAAAGGACTTTCTATTCGTATTTTATTAATTTTATTTTTTTCCCGGTATTTTATGTTTTGTTGTTAATAAATATAGATTTTTGTATCTTGCTGTAAATATTTTATTTCCTAGGGTTAGTTCTATTCCTAATATTTTCCAATATAATACTAATGATTTTTCTATATTTTTATCTGTTATTGCTATTGAATAATTTACACTTATTATAAATTTAAATTTTTGGTATATTAAATTTCCTTTAATTGCAGTTATTATACTTTTTTCTATAGGTCTTATAATCCTATCATCTGCTAAATATAATTATATTGGTGTATCTATTCCTTCTCTAAAACATGCTTTTATTAATATCTCTGTACCTCCAAGGTGTACATATTTTATTGGGTCTCTACTTTTTATATCGTTTATTTCTTTATTAATTAACCTTTTTGTTACTAGTGGTATACTAGCTTTATCTTTTGCATATCTACAGTCTATTACATTTTCCTTTTGACTTACTAACTAATATTCTTTTTTTTCCTAGTAAATATATTTTATATAGTTGTTATTTTAAATATTTTTTCTACACTTAAGTCTAACTCTTTTCCTTTTATTTCATCAAATATATTATTATCAAATATTATTTTTTGATATGTTCCTTCGTCATTTGAATATTCTTCTTTTGTTATTATTTTTATATCTTCTTCAGTTATTTGGTTTATTTGTATATCTTCTTCAG
>NW_025847022.1:0-1506 GCF_002878395.1 Capsicum annuum | reverse complement strand
GTTCACATTTCAAATACCTCCACTTAATCACTTTCAAGTCACTAATTTGCTTTACCAGTTATCAATGTAAACTAAATTAAAAATGAGAAGTTCGTATTTCAACTAACTAAACTTAAACACTTTCAAGTCAATTATTCATTTAACAAGTTACCAAACTAAACTAAATTCCAAATGAAAAGATCACATTTTAAATATTTACAATTAATCACTTTCAAGTCACTAATTCACGTTACAAGTTATGAAACTAAACTAAATTTTAAATGAAAGATTCATATTTCAATTACTGCATGTAATCACTTTCAAGTTATTAATTCACTTTACAATTTACCAAACTAAACTAAATTCAAAATAAAAAGTTCACATTTCAAGTGCCTACACTTAAACACTTTCAGGTCACTAATTCAATTTACGAGTTACCAAACGAAACAAAATTAAAATGAAAAGTTCACATTTCTAGAACAACAATTTATCACTTTCAAGTAACTAATGCACTTTACAAATTACCAAACTAAACTAAATTCAAAACAGAAGTTCATATTTTAATTATCTACACTTAAAACACTTTCAAGTTACTAATTTACATTGAAAGTTACTACACTAAACTAAATTCAAAATAAAAAGTTCAAATTTAAAGTACCTATGCTTAAACACTTTCAAGTCACTAGTTCAGTTTACAAGATACCAAACTAAAATAAATTCAAAATGAAAAGTTCACATTTCAAGTACCTACACTTAATCACTTTCAACTCACTATTTCACTTTAGAAGTTATTAAACTAACTTAAATTCAAAATGAAAAGTTAACATTTCAAGTACCTACACTTAAATACTTTTAAATTACTAATTCACATTACAATTTACCAACCTAAACTAAATTCAAAATGAAAGGTTCACATTTAAAATACGTATACTTAACCACTTACAAGTCACGAAATCACTTTACTAGTAATCAAAGTAAACTAAATGCAAAATGAATAGGTTACATTTCAAGTACCTACACTTAATCATTTCAAGTCACTAATTCACTTTACCAGTTATCAAAGTAAATTAAATTCAAAATGAAAAGTTTGCATTTCAAGTAACTACACTTAAACACTTTCAAGTCACTTATTCATTTAACAAGTTATCTAGCTAAACTAAATTACAAATGAAAAGCTCACATTTTAACAACCTACAATTAATCACTTTCAAGTCACTTATTCATTTAACAAGTTATCTAGCTAAACTAAATTACAAATGAAAAGCTCACATTTTAACAACCTACAATTAATCACTTTCAAGTCACTAATTCACGTTACAAGTTATGAAACTAAACTAAATTAAAAATAAAATATTTACATTTCATGTACCTGCACTAAATCACTTTCAAATCACTAATTCACTATACAGGTTACCAAACTAAACTAAATTCAAAATAAAAAGTTAACATTTCAATTACCTACACTTAATCACTGTCAACACACTATTTAACTTTACAAGTTATTAAACTAACTTAAATTCAAAATGA
>NW_025847021.1:0-1338 GCF_002878395.1 Capsicum annuum | reverse complement strand
CCTTTGTCTTAGTATTAGCCTAGGTCTCTCACCCCATAATCTAGAGTTGTTTGCCAAGTAGACTGATTTCACTCAGTACTTCTGTTCGGCAAATTGGAGTCATGAATGTGTCTGTCCCATCGACATATGTTTCGTCAAAAATCCCAAGGGTTGGAAATCTTCTACTCCTATCGAATTTTTGAGATAACGTCTTGTGTGTTATTACAGGATGAATTTGTCCACCAAGTCTAGAGTTCTGATGGTTGTCAAGGTGCCCAAAAAGTTAATCAAATGGTGGGAAATGTTTAACTATGTTGATCAGCAGAAACTGATTAAAATATTAGGTGATCTTACGGAACTTCTGCATGTTCCCCTCGTCCAGATTTAATAGAGGCTTTGTTGACCTTTTGGGATCCAAGTAGTTTGGTGTTCAGGTTTGGGGAATGTGAAATGACTCCTACTTTGGCAGAAATATCTGGTTTTTTGCATTTGCCCTATATCGAGAAGGATATGATCCGAGCACGAAATCATACTGGCGTGAGATTTTTGCAGTCTTGTGGTTTAAAAAGTAAGGGTATCCGTTTGGGTTTTTTAAGTGATTCGTGGATTTCCTTAGATTTTTTGTTCGCTAGATTCGGGCCCTCGGAAGGTTTTGATTGCTTTTGGGATGAATTTCATGTGACTAAGGAGAAGTGGGAGAGAAAGCGTCTTGAAGTCTTCACCCTCGCTTTGTTAGGTACTTTAGTGTTTCCACTAGAAGAAAGACGTATTAATACCCGTTTGCAATCTGTGGTGATGGCCCTATTTCATAAGGATCAAAACGACAAGGGCATTAATCAAAAGGGTAGGTTCACTCTTATACCCATGATCTTAACAGAAATATATAAGGCTTTAACTTAAGTGAAGGGGGGAAGGAGATTTTTTGAGGGCAGTAACCTGATATTGCAGATATGGGTGATGGAGCATTTACATGCGCCTTTTTTAGTTAGAACAGACATGTTAGATCGTTGTATTTTCAATCGAGTGAAAGCCATGGACTCCAGGTTGCGTTTGGATAAATTCTCGTTACCCGTGAGAGTCGACGCTTGGATTGAATTTCTTGAGTCAAGAACCAAGGATGACGTTTTGTGGACTTATCTGTGGCTTCGCCCAAAGATAGTATTGTTGGGTTGTCAGATGCAGCTCCCTTTAGTTATGTTAGGGCTCAATTGCACTAGACCATACAGTCCTTCTAGGGTAATGCGCCAGTTGGGTAGGCTGCAGGACGTGCCACCAGCAGTGGATCTTCTGAAGGATATTGAGTACTTCGAGAACCAAGCCTTAGGTGAGAGCAAGTACGAGCAGTTTTGGAAGAATGCA
>NW_025847020.1:0-1870 GCF_002878395.1 Capsicum annuum | reverse complement strand
CTCCCCCGAACAGCCTTGTTAGTAAACCACAACGTAGGTCAGCCTTTAGGTCATGCTTATATGCATCATACGGAGACCTAGCGGGACCCACATGGCCCTTTGTAGGAGACTCACCTCTAAAGCATCCCTACGTGCAAACTGCTGCATTTTTAAGGGTAACGTGGTCATTTGATGGACTGATTGTTGAAAAAAAAATTGTTAGGAGTAAGGTGCATAGGCAAAAACGAAAAAGATAAAAAATAGAAAAAGTGAGTCGAAAGAATGAAAAAAAAAGGAATGTCATAGTTTATTTTAGAATTCTTTATGGCTTTTGTTCTTCACAATCCAAAAACTCAAAAAGATTATTTTTATGTTTTACATTTGTCTTCTCAAAATACCGTAAAAGCGAAAAAAAAAAAAGTTTTGTTTGCCTTTTATACTTATTTTTCAAAAAACAAAAATACCAAAAAGATTTTTTCTTCATAATTGGTGGTGTCAGTAGTTAAAGTGTCTAGCTGAAAATCCAAAAGTTTTTTCGTTTGTTTTTGGTAGTGTCTCCTAAGTTAGGGTCAATTTATTAGTTAATCATTAATTGTCCAATCTGGATAAACTACGGATACCTGATGCCCTTCCCTCGGGCTGGGATACGTAGGCAACCTTCGGGGAGGTCCGGTAGTTCTTTGTGTTGGACTTTGTCTTAGTATTAGCCTAGGTCTCTCACCCCGTAATCTAGAGTTGTTAGCCAAGTAGACTGATCTCGCTCAGTACTTCTGTTCGACAAATTGGAGTCATGAATGTGGTCTGTCCCAGCGACATATGTTTGCGTCAAAAATCCCAAGGGTTGAGAATCTTCTACTCCTGTCGAATTTTGAGATAACGTCCTATGTGTTATTACAAGATGGATTTGTCCACCAATTCTAGAGTTCTGATGGTTGTCAAGGTGCCCAAAAAGTTAATCAAATGGTGGGAAATGTTTAACTATGTTGATCAGCAGAAACTGATTAAAATATTAGGTGATCTGACGGAACTTCTGCATGTTACCCCTCGTCCAGATTTAATAGAGGCTTTGTTGACCTTTTGGGATCCAAGTAGTTTGGTGTTCAGGTTTGGGGAATGTGAAATGACTCCTACTTTGGGAGAAATATCCGGTTTGTTGCATTTGCCCTATATCGAGAAGGATATGATCCGAGCACGAAATCATACTAGCGTGAGATTTTTGCAGTCTTGTGGTTTAAAAAGTAAGGGTATCCGTTTGGGTTGTTTAAGTGATTTGTGGATTTCCTTAGATTTTTTGTTCGCTAGATTCGGGCCCTCAGAAGGTTTTGATTGCTTTTGGGATGAATTTCACGTGACTAAGGAGAAGTGGGAGAGAAAGCGTCTTGAAGTCTTCACCCTCGCTTTGTTAGGTACTTTAGTGTTTTCACTAGAAGAAAAACGTATTAATACCCATTTGCAATCTGTGGTGATGGCCCTATTTCATAAGGATTAAAACGACAAGGGCATTAATCAAAAGGGCAGGCTCACTCTCATACCCATGATCTTAACAAAAATATATAAGGGTTTAACTGAAGTGAAGGGGGGAAGGAGATTTTTTGAGGGCAGTAACCTGATATTGCAATAATGGATGATGGAGCATTTGCATGGGCCTTCTTTAGTTAGACCAGACGTGTTAGATCGTTGTATTCCCAATCGAGTGAAAGCCATGAACTCCAGGTTGCGTTTGGATAAATTCTTGTTACCCGTGGGAGTCGACGCTTGGATTGAATTTCTTGAATCAAGAATCGGGGATAACATTTTGTGGACTTATCTATGGCTTCGACCGAAGATAATATTGTTGGGTTGGAAGACGCAGCTCCCTTTAGTTATGTTAGGGCTCAATTGCACTAGACCA
>NW_025847019.1:0-1729 GCF_002878395.1 Capsicum annuum | reverse complement strand
TTTGGGACCACTTTAAAACTAAACAACAAATACGAAACAACATTATAGACCCCTAAGACGACATAGGTGAAATTACTAATAAAGACTCTAATATCAAAAACAACTTGACTTCGACTAAAAGCAGACACCACCCGACAATGACAAACACATAAAAGACTCAAACTGAATAAAGATAAGAAGTGCTTTTTCAGCCTGGTGCTCTGCGTGATGACCCTGGCTGATATGGACCTGCCTCTGAAGTTCTCTTTCACCCATTTAAACTTTTTAGCATATCCTGTAAAGACACCCTGATATCGGGGAAGAAGCTTCGGGCCCGTATTCCTGCTTCATGAGAAGTGCACTTGGAAAGATTATTCTGACACCTTTCTACCGTCTTGCACAAATCTGCTAATTGAACTCTCAGTGTTTACACTTTGGACCCTACACTTTCGTCCTGATGGCCGTCTAATATGCATTCTTCCTGTATTCTCCCTCTAAGTTGCACTGGTAAGGGTTGACAGATACCCGAGGGATAGATTGAAGCCAAACCTCATATCCCTGAGTGTGGCCCGGATTATCCAAACTTTCTTTGAGTGTGCCTAGCTTTGTTGCATGCTTCCAAAACTGCTCGTACTTGCTCTCACCTAAGGCTTGGTCCTTGAAGTACTCAATATTCTTCAGAAGATCCACTGCTGGTGGCACGTCCTTCAGCCTACCCAACTGGCGCATTACCCTAGAAGGACTGTATGGTCTGGTGCAATTGATCCCTAACATAACTAAAGGGAGCTGCGTCTGACAACCCAACAATACTATCTTTGGGCGAAGCCACAGATAAGTCCACAAAATGTTATCCCTGGTTCTTGACTCAAGAAATTCAATCCAAGCGTCGACTCCCACGGGTAACGAGAATTTATCCAACCGCAGCCTGGAGTCCATGGCTTTCACTCTATTGGGAATACAACGATCTAACACGTCTGGTCTAACTAAAGAAGGCGCATGCAAATTCTCCATCATCCATAACTGCAATATCAGGTTACTGCCCTAAAAGAATCTCTTTCCCCCCTTCACTTAGGTTAAAGCCTTATATATTTCTGTTAAGATTATGGGTATGAGAGTGAACCTGCCCTTTTGATTAACGCCCTTGTCGTTTTGATCCTTATGAAATAGGGCCATCACCACAGATTGCAAACGGGTATTAATACGTCTTTCTTCTAGTGGAAACACTAGAGTACCTAACAAAGCGAGGGTGAAGACTTCAAGACGCTTTCTCTCCCACTTCTCCTCAGTCACATGAAATTCATCCCAAAAGCAATCAAAACCTTTCGAGGGTCCGAATCTAGCGAACAAAAAGTCTAAGGAAACCCACGAATCACTTAAACAACCCAAACGCATACCCTTACTTTTTAAAACACAAGACTGCAAAAATCTCACGCTAGTATGATTTCGTGCTCGGATCGTATCCTTCTCGATAGAGGGCAAATGCAACAAACCGGATATTTCCGCCAAAGTAGGAGTCATTTCACATTCCCCAAACCTGAATACCAAACCACTCGGATCCCAAAAGGTCAACAAAGCCTCTATTTAATCTGGACGAGGGGTAACATGCAGAAGTTCCATAAGATTACCTAATATTTTAACCAGTTTCTGCTGATCAACATAGTTAAATATTTCCCTCCATTTGATTAACTTTTTGGGCACCTTGACAACCATCAGAACTCTAGACTTGGTGGATAAATCCATCCTGTAATAA
>NW_025847018.1:0-1061 GCF_002878395.1 Capsicum annuum | reverse complement strand
AGTTGTTCCATTTATCGATATCTCGATCGATAAACCATTCTGAGGCCAAATCTGAAAGACTCTCGCCAAAGAAGGCCATGATCAGTTCTTCCTTTCCTCCGGCGGCCCTCAACTCATTGCAATAACATCTTAAGTGTGCCACGGGATCACCGTGTCCCACATACTTTTCAAACTTAGGCATCTTAAAACCGGGGGGAAGGTTGATGTCTGGGAACATGCAAAGATCTTTATAGGGAACACTCCTATAATCTCCGATTCCTTGCAAATTCCTCATAGATTATTCTAAACTTTTCAATTTCCGGGCCATGATATCCTGTTCCTCTGCTGCGATAGGTTTCTCCATATCAAATAGAAATGCAGGCGGATGAGTGTACCCATACATTCATTTGCAAAGTAGGCTCCGGGGCATAATACTGGTTATTTGAAACCTTTAGTACTGGCTCACTGGCAGACCTAGGAAGCCTCATTGTGGGACATGCAGCATATATGGGAGTTTCATGTGGTGGCAGAGCCACGAATATCGGTGTGGTCGGTGGCGCTGGCTGAGCAGCGGGTCTTGATTGGGGAGCTGCCAAAGGCACACCAGAACTGCTAGGATAATAATGTCGCGGAGTGAATCCTGGCGCGTGTTCAGGTGACTCAGTAGGAGCAGAGAATTGTGCCTGAGAGAGCGGTGGGCAGTTAGAGATATTCCCAAGACCTTCAGGGAGCGGAGGAGGAGGCATTCCACTGGCCCATGCCTGGTGTAAATCTATCAATTGTTGTCTGAGCCTTACTACCTCATCATTGTGTTCAGAACTTTCTTCCCTGTGATCCTGATCCGGGCCAATGTGCGAATTTTCAATCTCCCTGCTAGCCATGGCGAGCTTTGCTTTGGATCTAGTGAAGTATGGGTGACTAGCTAGAGTGCTGCAAACCTACCACTGTTATCTGAAAGAACATGCTCATCAAAGACGACATCCGTTAGGACTAGGGCACACAACAAGCATGGGAATCACATTGGTAAAATTGTCTTAAATTCATGTTGATTTCTACCAGCTTTTGAGGGTAGCGAGGTCATT
>NW_025847017.1:609-1546 GCF_002878395.1 Capsicum annuum | reverse complement strand
TCTTCTCCATCTTGGGTATATATGGTATTAATAATCCATAGTCGAAACATATTTTTATTAAACTTGGGTTGGTTTTGGGTAGTGCAATTAGCTTGTTGTAACCTTGCAATTTTTGGGTTATATAGTTTGTGTTTGGTTCTTGGATATTTGTAGATCTGGGGTTAAGGTTTAGAAAAATTTGTACTTTGTAGATATTTTCTATATAACCTCGGGCTATATGGTTATAAGCTTTTTTATCTTGGTTCAAATTATCTCGATATGTGGTAATTTGTGGGGGTATGTATAAGGGGTCTTTTTGTATTTTTGGTATAAATGGTTTTTTAAATATCTTATTCATATTCATGTTATGATATCTTTGTCCACCAACTCCTTTGCTTGTACCCGCAATTGTAGATTGATAAACGTTATGAGTTTTATGGAGTGTCCCAACGTCTCCTTTTAGCTCTGAAATTTTAATGTCTTCCGATCGGCATAGCTCTGCACACTGCTGAGTTAGATGATTCATAGCTTTAGACTTCAGTTTAACTTCATTAGTCTTTAGCTTTTCTTTTTCATTACCCATACTGTCCACTTTCATTGAAAGCGTAGTTAGGGTTTTGAGTATTTTTTCTAAAGCATCATCTTCTATTATATAAGTCTGTGTAGCTTTGTCTTGATATGTAATAACATATTTGTTAGTACTAATTACTTCAATTGTAAATGTAAAATTTAATATATTTAATACTAGTCTCCGAATCTCTTTCGTTGTAACTGAATTTTGTATTTTCTTTGTTAACCACCAACGTACCTATGTATTATCTGTCTGTACAATAAATTTGTTATATACAATATATGACTCAAATGCTAATAAACATTTATATAATGAACATAATTCTTTTTTATTTATTTTTTATTTTATTTTTGTTTCATTAAACGTACCTGAGTAGTATCTACAATG
>NW_025847017.1:0-509 GCF_002878395.1 Capsicum annuum | reverse complement strand
ATTTATATAATGAACATAATTCTTTTTTATTTATTTTTTATTTTATTTTTGTTTCATTAAACGTACCTAAGTAGTATCTACAATGATGTTCTAATTTTTCTTCTTCATATCTATATTTAAGTACTCCTCCATAACTATATTCACTAGCATCTGCTTCTACTATATATATATAAATTTTTTATTTTCGTCTGGAAATTGTAATTTTGGTAACTCTTTATAAAGTATTTTGATTTTCTAGAGTTGTTTTTTATCTTTTTCGTTGTAATTATATTCTATATCCTTTTTCAATTTTTTCTGTAAAGGCTTTAGGTTTTTTGCTAATTTTGGTATATATTCTCTTACTTGGTTTACTAATCCTAAAAATGATTGTAATTTCTTTTTTTGTATCTAATTCTTCTTTTGAATTTATTATTTTTTGTACTATATGTTGTTGCATTTTTACTTCACTTTTATCTATTTGTATTCCTAAAAACTCTATCTGGTTTTTCATAATTTCGACTTTCTTTTCA
>NW_025847016.1:0-1427 GCF_002878395.1 Capsicum annuum | reverse complement strand
CACCATTAAAACTAATCAAATTCTTACATCATACCACCGGAGTCACATCACCAAGCACGTGATCATAACATGAACAACATCAAATAATTACAATCACCTAACACACAATCATAACCATTTCAACAAAATAGAATAAAGAAAAACGTACGGGAGTAAAGAGATGGACCTCAAGAGCTTTTGATTGATTTTAATAAGAGAAATAAGAGCCGCTCCAAGAACCTCGATAAACACCGATGAAATCTCGACTCTCCAAATCTCTCTCCAAATCTGTCGAGAAATAGTTCAAGAACGCAACAACTCCAAATTCTAATCCGAACAACATATATCAAAAGAAACCAACAAAACCAGAATTCTGGCGAAATCCAACGGCAACGAAAGATAACGACAGGGGGATCGACAGATTCTTATCTAGAAATCAAAAGAAAGATGGATTTTGGTGAATTTTGAAGGCTGGACAGGCTGACAGTGACGAATTGAAGATGATTCCAGCGAAATCAACGGCGCCAAGAACAATGAAAATGGATCGAATTCCGGCAAAATTTCATCGGATTTACTGTTCTAAGCACTTCTCGACTAATTTTGGTCCATTGTTCTGGTGGGTGTGCATACTGTGTGGTGTTTCGCCAACGGAGCTGGCTGGTCTGCTGATGGCTGATTCAACTGAGGATGATGAGTTGCCGGTCGGTGGTTGATCGTCGGAGAAGGCGCTGGATGACAGAGGAGGCCGAATCTGAGCGGCGGCTGGAGGAGCAGTCCGTGCTGACCTCTGGAGGCGGCGCTGTAGTTTATTATGCAGGGAAAGAGATATTGAAGCGGATTCCGGTTGGTGTTTTAGGGATTGCTGGTGTTGGTGTGGTGGTGTTGGTCGCTGATTTGGTTGGATTCTTGCTGGTGATGGCGACGACGGCGTGGTGGCTTAAGTCGTCAGTGGCTGCTGACGGTGTGGCGGTCGAGGAAGAGGGAGAGAGAAGGCTAGCCGATGCTGAGCTGGCCGGCGTCAGCCATGGATACCGATGGAGTCGTTTGGTTGGTCGCCAGCAAAGTTGGTTGAGAGAGAGAGAGTGAGAGTCTAGAGAGAAGAAGAGAGTTCGGTCCTTGTCCTTTTTTTTCGTGTATGCAGAGGTCTCCTCTTTTTGTTTTTGTGTGTATGTGTGTATATATGAGGTGAGGGTGGGTATTGGGGTATGGGGTAGTGATGTGTTGTCCAAAATTGATAGGAGGGGTGGTTAATTTTGTTACAAAAGAATAATTGGGGATTAGGTTTGTTAGTGGGTTTGTTATTTTTGTATTTTTATGGGATATAATCATACAGGTGAGGGCACGTGGTAAGACGGGGATAAAAATGTGTAACTTGGGTCTTCGGGAGGGACAGAATTAGGTGTATACACCTACAAGCATGAAAGCAGATAGTATTGGAGGTCAGAGTT
>NW_025847015.1:0-1225 GCF_002878395.1 Capsicum annuum | reverse complement strand
CAAAAAGTAGAATCCCATTTTTCAGGAGGGTCCTGAACAGCAAGTAAAATTTCCATTTTTCAGGAGGGTCCTAAACAGAAAATAAAGTCCTATTTTTCAGGAGGGTATTGAACAAAAAGTAAAATCCCATTTTTCTGGAGGATGCTGAACATAAAGTAAAATTCCATTATTCTGTAGGGTCCTGATCATAAAGTAAAATCCTATTTTTCAGGAGGGTCCTGAACAGAAAGTAAAATCCCATTTTTCAGGAGGGTCCTAACCAGCAAGTAGAATCCCATTTTTCAGGAGGGTCCTGAGCAAAAAGTAGAATCCCGTTTTTCAGGATGGTCCTGAACAGCAAGTAGAATCCCATTTTTCAGGGGGATCATGAAGAGAAAGTAAAATCTCATTTTTTAGGAGCGTCCTGAACATAAAGTAAAATCCTATTTTTCAGAAGGGACCTGACCAGCAAGTAAAATCCCATTTCTTAAGAGGGTCCTGAACAGCAAGTAAAATTCCAATTTTTTAGGAGGTTCCTGAACAGAAAGTAAAATTCTATTTTTCAGGAGGGTCTAGAACAGAAAGTAAAATCCTAGTTTTCAGGAGGGTCATAAACAGCAAGTAAAATCCCATTTTTCAGGAGGGTCCTGAACAGCAAGTAGAATCCCATTTTTCATTAGGGTCCTGAACAGCAAGTAGATTCCCATTTTTCAGGAGGGTCCAGATAATAAAGTAAAATACCATTTTTCAGGAGGGTCCTGCACATAAAGTAAAATCACATTTTTAGGTGGGTCCTGAACAGAAAGTAAAATCTCATTTTTTAAGAGGGTCCTGAATAGCAAGTAAATTTCCCAATTATCAGGAGGGTCCTTAACAAAAAGTAAAATCCAATTTTTCAGGAAGGTCCTGAACGGAAAGTAAAATCCCATTTTTCAGGAGGGTTCTGAACATAAAGTAAAATTCCATTCTTCAGGGGGGTCTTGATCATAAATTAAAATCCTATTTTTCAGGAGAGTCATGAACATAAAGTAAAATTCCATTTTTCAAGAGAGTCCTGAACAGAAAGTAAATACCCAATTTTTAGGAGGGTCCTGAACAGAAAGTAAAATTTCAATTTTCAGGAGGGTCCTGAACAGCAAGTAGAATCCCATTTTTCAGGAAGATCCTGAACAGAAAATAAATTCCCAATTTTCAGGAGTGTTCTAAAAAGCAAGTAAAATTCCATTTTTCAGGAGGGTCCTGAACA
>NW_025847014.1:0-1752 GCF_002878395.1 Capsicum annuum | reverse complement strand
CTTAATACTCAATGAACATATCTTGTACAAGTAAGATAATTAGGCTATTGTTACTGTTCCTTGTGTTTCTGAATGCTGTGTAACTTTTTCATGCTATTTGTTATGTCCACTTCTTTTTTAACTGCTTGATGTGTGGGATTACACTGGTTGTCATTGTTGTTAAACTTCTTTGATGTGTGCTACTAAATCCGAGGTTCTACAACCTCTTTACCTCCACGAGGCTGGGGGCTGAGAGCGATCATAGTTCCATTGACATTCTCAACTAATCTTCATGTTTCATATTTACGTTCAACTCATGTCATCATCATCCCAAAAAGTATAAAGAAAGAACTAAGATTGTCCAGTTCCATTCTACCTGTAGTTGAAACAGATATTGTCCTGAACCCTTCCTACTATGAGATCTGGTGAGGGTGGGTAGCGTACACGCAGCCTTACCCCACCTTCTGAAGGTAGAGAAGTCATTTCCGATGGACCCTCGACACAAGTAAAGCATATTAAAATCAATAAATGGCAGCCAGTATGTAAAGGGTCCAGGGAAGGGTCGAACCACAACTATTCATTGTAGGCCATTTCCACCGCTTGAGCCCATGAGCTCATGGTCATATGACAGCAACTTTACAGTACGAAAAGAAAATACAGTAGCGGAGATGTAACGCCTCGCATTTCGGGCTACAATATAGACCATGATTTCGATGCGTTGTTAGTCCCAAATCCATAAAATCCTATACCAATACGGCATGTTAATTATTATATAGAATGTGAGTCCATTCAAGCTTGAATTTAGACCATAGAGGTCCTTCAACTCAAGGACGAGTTCAAACTATTTCGATCGACTAAGTTTCAGTGGACATTGTAAAGTGTGTCAGCTTCCATCGACCATAACACCCTGTATATGTCGAATTAGGAAGCCTACTATTTGTCAAATGATAGGTATTCGACTTAGCTTTCCAACGATACCAATTTCGCTTAAATTTGACACCCGAGCAAGAAGTTATGGCCTTTCAAAGTGATATGCGTCGCCTAACCAATAGCCCATGGCCACTGGAAAGCATAGGCAATAGCCTAGGCGGCACCTATGTAAACATAGGCGATACCCTAGGCGGCGCCTATGTAAACATAGGTGATAGGCTAGGCGGCGCCTATGTGAACATAGGCAATGGGATGGGCAGCGCCTATGTAAAGAATTCTAGTGACTTAAACACTCCGTTTTGGGGACAAAGTGGTCCTTTTCCACCCTTACTTAGCCCTAAAACACGAAATTCAGCTCCAAGGACACCAAAATACATCTTCATTCATCAAAAGTGCTCAAAGATTCTCCTTAGGGTTTCAAAATGAAAACCCAAATAGTTCAAGATTCGACCGTAGGTTTTCAAAGATAATTACATATTGGGAATCATCAATCCGAAAGCTTCAAGAAACATCTATTATCCTTGGAAATAGACTTACGTGGGGTTATCCAAAAATCTCATGGGTATAGTTTTTATGAACATGCATGCTTTTAAATGGGGTTTTCAATCAAATGCTATTAACTTGCTTTCAATATGATTTCTAAGTCATCTTTCTTTATGTCATGGGAATTGTTTGCCTATATATTTCAATGGTTGAAACCATGCATATGTGATTTGAGATTTTCCATGCAAGTTTGATGAATATGAATGATAAATTGCTTTCAAATTCCCATGATAATGTTCCGATACTCCATATAATATTATGATCAACAAAAGAGAGCATGAATTTGAAATAAATATTGTT
>NW_025847013.1:0-1954 GCF_002878395.1 Capsicum annuum | reverse complement strand
TCCAGCTAGTCTTACTATCTGCAGTCTTATACGTATGTACATTCCAAGAGGCAATGTATTTGTGTCCAATTAAATTATGAATTTAGCTCAGTTCATGCATCAGTTTCAGTTTCACATATTAAGTCATGATTCAGTTCGTAAGTATCCTGTGTAGTATCATAGTCTCTTCCTAGTATTTTCATCAAATTATTATTATTCGGGGACGAACGATCCCAAGAGGGGGATGCTGTAATACCCTGAGTTTTCATTCCATAAACCTATCATCTTTTCTCATGAGATCAGATCCAGCGCAAAGTAATGCTTACTCATAAGTTGACACTCTCGTTTCTATCTTAGCCATATAGTAATTTGCATTAGAATTCATGCACTTGCAGATCAGTTCAGTAGCTCATTATTCTTGAGATCCAGTGATTTAGTTTCTATTAGTTGCACATAATAGCTTAAAGACAAAGATTCCTCTGTGTTTCAGGTTAATTATCCACATTCGAGGACGAATGCTCCCAAGGGGGAGATAATGTAAAAGCTCGTATTTTCATACTAGAATTCTAACCATCACTCCTACGCGTCTAAGCTCTAATCCAAGTGATTCCCACGTGAATATAGATTTCATGATCTTTATCCTAGTATGTGAAGTGCTCTTGAGGTCAACAATGTTCATATAAATCATTTAGAGCCAAGTTGAGCTAAGATCATTTGATTTGTCTAATATTAGATATTCAATTCTACAAGGGACTACTTCAAATGTGTATATCTCTTAATATACATGGAATTTTTCATCCCAATACCTATAAGATTATAGATAATTTAATTAGCTTACAAACGATACCAATTTTGCAAAAATCCAATACCCGAGCAAAAAGTTATGCCCATTTTCGTGAGAGGCAGTAAGGTTGTGCGATGGGCAATGCGCCGTCCAATCATATATGTGTGAGTGGGAGTGCGAGGCACACTTAAATGTCTTCCATAAGGTGTGTGACGCACACCTTAAGGTTTTCCATGGGTTGTGCTCCGCATACCTCACTTCCAAGTGCCAAAAACACCCCTATATATATCTATAACACGGGATTAAACTCCTACAACATCAAAATAAGTTTAGTTTCTCTCAAAATCACCAAGAACAACCTTTAGAGTTTCAACATAAAAACCCCAATAGCTAGAGATTCAACCGTGAGAATTCTATAATTTTTACATATTCGAAATCTCCGTTACGAAGGCTACGAGGGACACCCAAAAGTTCGTGAATAGCATTACATCATTCGGAAAGTCATTCAAAGCTTCAAGTTTAAGGTATGTGGGGTATTTCAACAAGAACACTCTTTCGTTCTTGTGCCCAAAAATACTTTCTTTTATGAAGTTATGGATTTCATATGTTTTACTATGATTTTGAAGCATGAACTTATATCGTATATTGATTATCATGAGATTATGATATTTTTGATATTTTAGAAGTGGAATTATATGAGAATGATGATATTTTGTGCCTTATAACTGAATTTTCCAGCTTTTGAAGGGATTTATATATGTTTATGAAGTAAAGTTTGAATCTTGATAAGTTTTAATGTGATATTGAGACATGAGCTTTGAACTCTATTTGAGATTGTTGTTTTTGAGAAATCATGTGTTATAAACACCTTGAGTTTGAATTATTTGAGATGATGAAGAAGATTTGACCTTTCGGTCATAAAAAGGGGTGTTTTTGAACCCGAGATGAGAAAAGAAATCCACTTTTATTGATTATTCTGAAAAGGGTAGCAAGATGGCACCCGTTGGGAATTGTTGAACTGTTTATTAGTGGATTTTCTTTTGAAAAGACCTGAGCTAAGTCCGGGAGTATTCTTTAGCACCGAGCGGGAGGTATAGCTGTTTTGGTACATCCCTAGAACTATGTGCCCGCATAGGATGTGAGACTGAGGCTTATTTATATAGTGATCACTAGTGTTTGGATTGATGATTT
>NW_025847011.1:0-7495 GCF_002878395.1 Capsicum annuum | reverse complement strand
GACTAAGAGAGTATTTTAGTGGTTTCTTCATCGATTATAGTATCATTTTTTTAACGTTACATCATCCATTATATCATCTACCCAAATCCATTATATCATCTACCCAAACTAGCTTCTTCTCGTTCCATGGTTATTTTCATGAGATTTTACTACGATATAAATGCATTTAAATGTAGTATTCCTTTATACTCTCACAGTTTGAAATATAGTTACTTTGGCTAATGAACGATTAAATGATTTAGGTCATCATGTGAAGTGTCATTAATTGGTGTTCTGTAATTTACTGTTGGCAATCAAATAGTTAATTAATTTACTAACTACTAGTTCCCACATTGACACATCTTCTTTCTTGAGGCATTTTAAAATCAGTAACGTAGTTGGTATCAACCAATTATACATGGAAAATATTGAACCTGATTTTACAAGAAGAGAATTGATATTCATAATAAAAGAATGCACTAGCTAAAGTTATTTCTGGTTAGAATATTTTTGAATGGTACCACCATCCCAAAATCCTTGATAGATAAAAAAAGGCTTTGATACCACGTGTTGTGTGGTCATTCGGAGAATAATTGTAACTCTATTATTATTATAGTGGAGAAATTAGAATTTTTGTGATTCTGTGGTTGTTACCATCGACTTGAAGGTTTTTTATACGTTAAATTAGGTGTTCTTTACTTTCTTTATTTTCGTATTTACCTCTTTCTATCACAACAGGGTGTGTGTGAGCGTAAGTGGAGACACAAGACAGTGGTATATATAGGCAGTTATAAGTGAAAGGCTAACTTCAAACTTTTTTCAAGACAAAACCAATGACACCCATATTGACTACTTTTGGTTCGGGGTAAAAACGGATCCCCAAAACGAGTTTTCGAAAAAGAAGGGAAAAATCAGAACTTTACTTCAAAAATATGTTCCCCATATATTAAGGAACCTACAGCTGAAAACCTAAGTTAAATCGATTAAAAAATGGGGTTCAAATTAAATAAAATTTATTTTTGAGCTAAGCTTGGAAATTTGGGTTAAAATCAAGAATCGGAGTTGTTTTGAAGGTTAAATTGATGAAAAACTAGTAATTATAAGATAAAAACATTATTCAAGTGAAAAGGAGTGAAATTTGGGTTTAAAATCATGCCCTAAGATTTTTGGGGTTTTGAGAAATTTATCAAGAAATTACTAAGAAAAGGGGTGAATTCTTATCTTACATCCGTAATAAAACAAAGAAATGAGTGTTAATCTAGTTTTTCAAGATCCCACAAACTTTACTTTTAAGCTCCCACATTATTTTAGGGTTTAACTCTAAGATGTGAAGAAAAATGGGCCCAAAATTGGTTTAATGGTGCAGCAAAAATCTGCACCAGCAATGAAAAGAGGAAAAAACTGCAGTTTTTTTTTTATTTTAAAGTCCACTCCGGACTTCGACGGGGTGCCCGAGATTCGTTCGGACTCCAATACATGCAAACGAACAATGCAACCATACTAAATTCAACATTCCGGACGCGTTGGAATTATTATATTTTCAAAAAAATATCATTTTCACAAAGTTGATCCCCGAAACCCAAAGTTACAATTTTCCAAACCGAGGGTCGAAATTTAAAAGCCGTAAAATCATACCAAACATGCTAACACCCTAAAGTCAACATTTCAGATCTGTTGGCGAAGTCGTATTTTTCATCTGAGGCCGTTTCGATCAAATGTGGGTCCCACACTCATATTTCCAATTTTTCAACTTTCCGACCAATAGGTCGAAATGAGCTTGGGTGCTAGCCTAAAATTAATATTTGGGACCTGCTGGCATAGTTCGTTCAGCCATCTGTCGTACGGATCAAAAGATATCCACATAAGTCCAAAATAAGGCTCTCAAAGCCGTCAAAAACCACAATATTGCATAAATAATACCAAAATGCATCGAAAATCATGCCAATCACTACCACACCCCAAAAATATCATAATGCAACTACGGGGAGGGGTAAAATAGTCAAATCACACAAAATCACAAATTTCACATATTTCATCAAATTTTTTGATCATGACATCATCCACTTCTAAAAATCTAGTTCGTCCTCGAACTAAGGCAAAAAAATCTAAATCAATGAAAAGTTGAGGATAAGAACTACGAATATCAGACTCAACCTCCCAAGTATCTTCATCTACAGGTCGATGTCGCCACTGGACCTTAACCACAGGGATCACTCTTGTGTGCAACCGCCTAACATCCTTAGCCAAAATGGAAACCGGTTCCTCAACAAAGGACAACCGCTTATCTAACTGAACCGACTCCCAATGAATGACATGAGATTTATCAGGAATATAGCAACGAAACATAGAAACATGAAAAACTGGATGAACAGCTGATAGATAATGGGGCAAAGCCAACTCATAAGCCATACCACCAACAGTCTGAAGAATCTCAAATGGACCAATATATCTGTGACTAAGCTTGCCCTTCTTCCCAAACCTCATCACACCTTTCATGGGTGAAACTCGAAGGAAAACATGACCACCAATACCAAATCTCAAGGTCATGAAGTCTACAATCAACATAGAACTTCTGCATACTCTGAGCCACTCTTAGTCTATCCTGAAAGACCCAGACTCTATCCAAAGACTTACGAAGCAAGTATGGACCTCGAGGTCTCACCTCTAAAACATCAAACCAACCCACTGGGGAGTGACACGCCTATCATACAACGCCTCAAAAGAAGTCATATCAACACTGGAATGATAGTTATTACTATATACAAATACTGCTAAAGCCAAATGCTGCTCCCACTGGCCACCAAAATCCATCACGCCTGCATGGAGCATATACTTCAAAACCTGGATAGTCCACTCTATCTGGCTATCAATCTGGAGGTGAAACGTTGTGCTAAGATCAACCCAAGTACCCAACTCATCCTGAAAAGCCTTCCAAAAGTGAGATGTGAACATAAAACCTCAATCTAAAATAATAGACACCGACGCACCATGCAGACGCATAATCTCACGAATGAATATATGGGCTAATCTCTTAGCACCGAATAAGACCTGAACCGGAATAAAATGAGCTATCTTGGTCAGTCGATCCACGATGACCCAAACACTATTAGAATTATGAGAAGTATGAGGCAACCCAGTCACAAAGTCCATAATGATTCATTCCCACTTCCACTTGAGAATGGGTAACCTTTGAAGCAAATCACTAGGTCTCATATGCTCGGCCTTCACCTGCTGGCATCATAGGCAACGAGCCATAAAATCCATTATATCTCGCCTCATACCACCCTACCATTAGTGTTGTCTCAAATCACAATACATCTTAGTCAAACCTGGATGGATAGAATATCTGGAACAATGGGCCTCCTCCAAGATCAACCTAATCCAATCACCACTCTCGACACACAAACTCAGCCCCCAATCCTTAAAACTCTATCTAAATTAAGTGATTCTTCCTTATCTTTCCTACTCAACATCTTATTGTGAATCAACCTCAATCCAACATCGTCAAACTAATGAACTCGAATCTGCTCCATCGAAGAAGATCTAGCCTCCACAAATGCCAAAACATATCTTGGTGTCGAAATATCAAGTCTAGCCATCTGGTTAGCTAAAGTCTAAACCTTTAAGGCCAAAGGCCTCTCCTGGATCAAAAGATACGCCAAGCTACCCATGCTAGTCGACTTTTGGCTCAAGGCATCCACAACTATATTAGCCTTGCCTGGATAGAAGGAAATAGTCAAGTCATAATCCTTAAGCAACTCAAGCCAACAGCACTGCCTCATATGAAGATCTCGCTGGGTAAAGAGGTACTTAAGGCTACAATAATCTGAGAAAATCTCACAACGGACTCCATACAAGTAGTGCCTCCATAATTTTAAGGCAAACCAACTGCGCACAACTCCAAATCATGGGTAGGATAATTCCTCTCATAAGGCTTCAACTGTCGAGATGCATATGCAATTACCTTATCCTCTTGCATTAACACAACGCCTAATCTAACACCTGAAGCATCACAAAAGACAGTAAAGCCCACGCCCTCCTTAGGAAAAGATAATATAGGAACTGAAGTTAACAAATACTTGAGCTTTTGGAAGCTCGCCTCACAAGCATCAGACCACTAGATGGAAATCTTTTTCTGAGTCAACTTAGTCAAAGGAGCTGCAATGGAAGAGAAACCCTCAACAAAACACCGATAGTACCTGTCACACACCTTTTTACGTACTCCAAAAAAAGGTTATGTTTTAAGGGTCGAAAAGGTTTTATTATTTAAGTGACAAGAAATGAAAATTTATTTCAAAAAAAGATTATTTACATTTTATATTCAGAGTCGCCACTTGGCATAATCAGGTGTGCCAAGTCACCTTTGGAAAATCCTTTTCGAAACCATTTAACTCTTAAACTGGCTTGCGAATAGAAACTCTAGCTAAGGAATTCTGTTGACCGAGGGGAAGGTGTTAGGCACCCCTCGATCCCGTGGTTTAACCGCGGGCGCTTGGTAGAGTGTATCAACTATTTCGGCATTACGAAATGTATAAACCACACCAAAGCATGGCAAAATAATCAAACAAAACAAAACAATCCGAAATGTAAAGTCCAGTCCAATTATTACAACCCAAAATAAAAAGAGACTGAAAGTAAACCTACACTAATCCTAAACTGATGCTCTACCCGACGCCTCGGGCCTTCACCACGAACATCCTCCGGGTACATGACACCTCGGGGCATTCCCCGGTGAATAAATATATACAGATACTTCGGGGCATTCCCCGGCCAAATTATTCAATTGAATTAAATACGATAAACTAGAAAGAAACATTCACACACACATTCCAACATTCAACCAAAACGTCAATCTTAAATTCTTGCCTACCCGAACCTATATTGCCTATCCATTTCAACATGGCATAAATCTATCACATTTCACTTGTACCGAATGAAGCAAAAAAAAGACAACAAACCAACATTAATCTACGTTCAACTTTTATCAATTTCTTGATTCCAACCCCCGCTAGTTTTGCTTTTACCAATTACACTAAAATTACTCAAAAAAAACACCGTGAGCACAAAAATCATGACATCATAACGTCGACAAAACTCACCAACTACGGTCACATCACACACAATCACAACAATTAAACATATTTTAGATAATAACAAGAATATAGAGTTGAGGGATGGACCTTGAACCGCTCTTTGACCAATATTATTCAACAAGATAAAGAAAACCCACCTCCGATGACCTCGACTTAAGCTCCAATGAAAAATCTGTCCAGCTCGGTATTTGAGAAATCGAAACTCGAAATTTAATTCAAATAACCAATTCGTAAAGCAACGAAAAGTATTCAATATACGCCCGAGATTGCTCCTAACCGATAGAACTGACCCGAAAGTGTCGAAATCTAACCTAAACACACCAAAACATAGCCTGCACGAATCAAAATCTACCCAAACAGTCCCAAATCTGAACCAAACCCGCCAAAACCAAATCGTTCAAGCAGATTTCAGATGGATTTCATTGTTCGATCTTAGTTCTCAACGACTTTTCCAACGGAGTTAATTCAAAACTTATCGGGATCGATCCTAACAGCCGAAACTGACTCGAACGAACCAACGAGTACCAGAACTGGAATTTCAGAGGAAAGAAAAATAATGGAAAACTCACGGTACCAGAGCTCCGGTGAGCTTGCTGGATGTTGACCGGTGGATGACTGACGGCAAGGGACGGAGGAAAGATCGAGGGGAGAGAGGAGGAAGATGCGGTGGCATCATTACTGGCCGGCCGGCGGTGTTCGCCTGTGGTGGTGACTGTTGCTGTCTGACAGTGCCGGTGACAGAGAGATGATGATAGTTTTTGTTGGTTTAGAGAGAGGGTCGAGAGAGAGAAAGAGGAGGGCTGATTACGGCGATGGTGGGCTGACCGTTGTCGTTGTGGTTGAAGTGACGACGGCATCTCGCCGGAGAAGGAGAGAGGAGGAGATCGAGAGAGAGAGCTGGCTGATGCAACCCTTTTTTTTTTGGTTTTTTTTATCGTACCTCCCCTTGTGATTGTGAGAGTATGTGTGTTTTTATTGTGAGGGTCACGTGGGTGGGTATTGGGGTAGGTAAGTGGGGTAGGGTATGGGGCATGGGGTAGTGATGTGTTGTCCAAAATTGATAGGAGGAGTGGTTAATTTTGTTACAAAAGAATAATTGGGGATTAGGTTTGTTAGTGGGTTTGTTATTTTTGTATTTTTATGGGATATAATCATACGGGTGAGGGCACGTGGTAAGACAGGGATAAAAATATGTAACTCGGGTCTTTGGGAGGGACGAAATTAGGTGTCTACATCATGCCCCCTTTGAATGTAAATAAAAAGTGTTTTCAGGCAAAGAAGTAGATAGCGAGACCAAATTTTGACCCGACCATTATTCAAAGAAAGAAACAGAAGGAAGAAGGACAACCGGTTCTTGACTTAAGACATCTTTCCTACCTAAGTTATGAGAGAAATCAAGTCACGGGTATTTCAAAGGATTGGAAGAGAAGTGGACTATACCGAGTTGGAGAGTCGAGTGACGTTCCATCGAGGTTTCGGTCTGCGGCTCTGTCATTACATCAAAAAAATGAAAATTACAAGTTAAAACATAAACGAATTTACAAAATCCTAAATATGCAGCTTCTGTCGGCTCTTGGCTTGACTTTTATCACCCTATTCTTCAGCGGGCTCCTGACTTGCAATTTCTTTCAACTTGTTGCTTGGCTTTCAATTGCTTCGCTTTGTTGCTTGACTTTTCGTTTCTTTACCCTATTCTTCAGGCGGGCTCCTGTCTTGCTATTCCATTACTTTGTTTCTGGACTTTCATTTCTCCACTCTGTTCTCTAGGCGGGCCTCTGACTTGCTATTTCATCACCCTGTTCTTCAGGCGGGCTCCAGAAACCCAAAATTAAAACTAGAACGAAAATTATCCCAAACAAAACTATAGTAAAGTAGTATTTCATTTTTAAAAGCGTTATCCCATTTTCTAGGAGTGTCCTGAACAGAAAGTAAAGTCCCATTTTTCAGGAGGGTCCTGAACAGAAAGTAAAATCCCATTTTTCAGGAGGGTCCTGAGCATAAAGTAAAATCCCATTTTTTCAGGAGGGTCCTGAACAAAAGTAAAATCCCATTTTTCAGGAGGGTACTGAAAACAAAGTAAAATCCCATTTTTCAGGAGGTTCTGCACAAAAAGTAAAATCTCATTTTTCAGGAGGGTCCTGAACAAAAAGTAAAATCCCATTTTTCAGGAGGTTCCTGAACAGAAAGTAAAATCCTATTTTTCAGGAGGGTCCTGAACATAAAGCACAATCCTATTTTTCAGGAGGGTCCTGAACAGAAAGTAAAATCCCATTTTTCAGGAGGGTCCTGATCATAAAGTAAAATCCTATTTTTCAGGAGGGTCCTGAATAGAAAGTAAAATCTCATTTTTCAGGAGGGTCTTGAACAAAAGTAAAATCCTATTTTTCAGGAGGGTCCTGGACAGAAAGTAAAATCTCATTTTT
>NW_025847010.1:0-1102 GCF_002878395.1 Capsicum annuum | reverse complement strand
TCATGTTCCGAGGATGTGATGTCTGATGTTGGTTTCACGGAATTGTTTACATTTGATAACTGAGTATGATTCAGTTGGGGCATGTCTCAATGGCTCGCTGGTTTTATTGATTTTCTTAGAGGCTTGTCAGACTAGTATAGATGTTGGGAGTTGACTAATAAGTCATATTTTGTTACCTTTCTAAAATTCTTTTATTCTTCGATGATGATTACTCTGTTGATATTTGAGGGTTATTAATGAAAAGCCCGTTGATTTGTGTTGAACTAAATAAAAATGGCTCAAAGGGTTAGCTTGGGGCTACTCGTATCCTCAATCACCATGTGATGCTCTAGGACCCATTTTTTGGGGCATTACAAACTTGGTATAAGAGCCTAAGGTTTTAAGGTGTCCTAGGGAGTCTGACAATCTACCCTAAGTAGAGTCTTGATCATCGTTGTGTAGCGCGGCACATCTATGAGCAAGAGGCTACAAGATGTTTTATGGAAAAATGTGATTCTTTCTTTCAGAAGTCTATCATGCTTAAAGTGTCTCTCTCTGCTATTGATTCGTGCTCTCCTCTTTCAGAAATATTTCTTCATGTTGAGAGAGTAGAAATAATAATGGTCTGGGAATTCTGTGTCACCCAAGAGTCATTTTATCTCTTACCTCAAAGCTAGAAAGCTTATTTCCAAGGGGTGTATTTACCATTTGGTTAGAGTTAAAGACACTAAGTCTGAGACTCCAACTCTCTAGTCTATTAACGTCGTTAATGAGTTTTATAATGTCTTTCTGGATGATCTCCCAGGAATACCTCCTGATAGATAGATAGAGTTGTGGCTTGATCTTCTAAAAAAAAAAAAGACCATTTCTATTCCTCCTTACCGTATGGCCCCTACAGAACTTAAGGAGTTGAAAGAGCAACTCAAAGATCTACTAGATAAGGGTTTCATAAGGCCCAGTGTTTCTCCTTGGGGTGCTCCTGTGTTGTTTGTGAGAAAGAAAGATGGTTCTTTGCGTATGTTCATTTATTACCGCCAACTGAATAAAGTCACCGTCAAAAATAAGTACCCCCTTTCGAGAATAGATGATTTATTTGACTAGTTGAAAGGTGCAAGTTATTTCT
>NW_025847009.1:0-1202 GCF_002878395.1 Capsicum annuum | reverse complement strand
GCTTCGACTATCAATTCACAATAATATTTCAGCAATCAATCAATAATACTCGACATTCATCATTCACCTCACACATAAGATAAAGAGAAAGTCAAGACGACAATAATCAACTAGTCACCATAATAAAAATGAACTAAGAATAAGAATAAGATAAGGAGATGACCTTAACTTGGGGCTTTTATTCGACAAACTTGAACTGACAAAAGACCTGGGACCAATGAACCACTACTGACAGACCTCAAACTCAAACTCCTGAATCGAATAAAACCAGTTCAAACCACGATGACCCCCAAAACCTGACTTAAACAGAAGTCCCAAAATGTGTGTGAATATCTAAGCCCAAAAATATGAGAAAACCTGAGAAATCTAGTTGCCGGAACTCCGTGAACACAGATAGCAGCACGAATAGTGAGAAAAGGATTGAAGTTCCAGCGAATTTTAATGTTTTCTAAATGGAATCGCCTGAAAAAGATCAGAAACAGTCAACTCCGGCGAAGAGGTCGCCGGCCAACTCAAACCCACCAGATTCCTATCGATTTCCGTTCAGCTTTATCGATTCGACCCTTGTTCGTCTCTCTCTCGATCTCTCATATCTCTCACTGTTCAGAACTGTCTCCCACTCACTACTGTCTCTACATCACTCGCCCTTCACTATGTGTGGTGTTTGTGATTTGTGCGTTAGTCATGTGCAGAGAAAAAATTATGTTATGTGCGTATTCAGTGAAGTGTGGGTGTGGTTTCTGGTTCTTGCGTGCGTTTCTGGAAGAACCAAAGAATTGGAAGAAGACGTATGTGTGTCTATTGGTGAATCCGTATGCCTGTGATGGTGTTGAAGTTATTGTGGGTAAGAAAAAGGAGAAAGAAAAATGGAATCCCTCTGTTTTATGCTCCCTTCTCTGTATATTCCCTATGTATGTGTTTTGTGCTCTTAGGAGAAAAAAAGCGTGAGCTCCCCTTTTTTTTGTACTCTATGTATATCTATATACTAAAATGAAAACCACCCAAAACCAAAAATGGTCCCCCCTTACCCCTTTTCTAGAAGGTTTCTTTTCTCAATTAAAGAATGGAAAATCCTCACTCATCACGTGGGCTCTCGGTGAGTCTTTATCTTTTTTTGTGTATCCCAAGAGAGAGGAAGGGTATTTAGGGGTAGGTGTTAGGTAGGGTAGGTGGTGAGATTGGGTATGTAAGGTGTTAAAATT
>NW_025847008.1:0-2136 GCF_002878395.1 Capsicum annuum | reverse complement strand
TTGAAGTTCTTGAACTAGGAACTTGGAATCTTGAATAAATTTGCAGAATTAATGGTGAACTTTGGAGGCTCTTGAAGTTCTTGAACTAGGAGCTTAGTGTTTTTTTTTAGGGAATTTGATGAAATATAATATATAATGCTTCTAATAGGCTTTAATATAGGGTTTGGATGGATTTTGGCTGAGGTGAAATGACCAAAACACCCCTAAAAATCAAATAATTCTCGAATCTGTCCCTTGGTGGACTATTTTGATAGTTGAAGTAGATCAACCATAACGTTTTACTCCGATATTCAAATTGGATGAAACCAATTTCATTAGAAAGAGGACTCTCATATATTTCCATTGATATGTAGTATCTCACCCAGATAATTGTGTACGAGGAGTTATGATCATTTGAAGTTGACCCAAAAATTCACTTTTGATTGGCTAAAGTAGATCGACCATAACCTTTTGCTCCGATAGACAAATTGGATAAACCCAATTTCATTGGAAAGAGGACTCGCAGAGCTTTCTGTTGATATATAGTAGATCACCCAGATCATTATGTACAAGGATTTATGATCGTTTAAAGTTGAAAAAAAAAATGCCAGGCCTCAGTACTTTTTCCTGCATGTTTTACTATTCACTACTATTCACGGTTCGATCGGAATGTTCATAACTCGTCGCTCGGGTGTTCGTTTTGGATGATCAACATATCGTTGGAAAGCTTATTCGATACTCTACGCAATGGTGGTTCATAATCTAAGACATTCCACATGAAAAATTTATAATTTATTCTAGAAGATAAAACCCAACACGTTTACGCACAAAATTTCAACAAAAAATTTCCTAGGGTATTACATCATCCCTCCCTTGGAAACATTCTTCCTCGAATGATGCTAGACATTCCAAGATTAGATAGGGAATATAGAATACAACTGAAACCATTCGTTAGACTCATCACCAAATTGTTTCTCACTCCGAATGTAACATAGAATGCATAAATTCAAGAAACTACAGCTGAAGACATAATAAATGATAGCTGAACTGCTGTAACTTTTATCAAAAGTGCATGATTTAGGAAAGAACGGTACCTTCGGCTTGATCGGAGTTCGCGGAAAATAGGTGCGGGTACTTGGATCGCATATCCGCCTCAGCTTCCCAAGTTGCACCCTCAACAGATTGGTTTCGCCACAACACCTTGACCAAGGGAACTTCTTTCTTCCTTAGTCTTTTGACACTGAAATCAAGAATCTCAACAGGAATCTCATCAAAAGAAAGATTTTCTTGAATGTCATCACTCACAGAGGAATCTACTACCACAGTATCGCTAATATGCTTTCTAAGCATGGAGACATGGAATATTGGATGAACAGAGGACAACTCGGAAGGCAACTCGACCTCATAAGCTACCTTACCAACACGACTAAGAATTTTGTAAGGACCAACATAACGGGGACCAATCTTCCCCTTCTTTCCGAATCTCTTCAACCACCTCATGGGTGAAATTTTCAGATACACTAGGTCACCAACTTCAAACTCAAGGTCTCTCCTTCTAACATCCGCATATGACTTCTAATGACTTTGCACAGTTTTCAACCTTTTCCTAATCAACTTAACTTTTTCCATAGCCTCAAATACCGAATCAGGACCACTCATAGCCGCTTCACCCACCTCGAACCAACCTATGGGTGATCTACACTTCCTTCCATATAAGGCTTCAAACGGATCCATGCCAATAATAGAGTGAAAATTGTTATTGTAAGCAAACTCTATCAACGGTAAGTGATCATCCCAAATTCCCTTAAAGTCAAATGTACAAGCTCTCAACATATCCTCTAAGGTCTGGATGGTCCGCTCAACCTGACCATCGGTCTGAAGATGAAAAGAAGAACTCAAAAGCACTTGGGTACCGAGACCCTTCTGAAAAGCTTTCCAAAATTATGAAGTGAACTGAATACCCCTATCCGAAATGATAGACAAGGGAACTCCATGCAGTCTGACTAGCTCTTGGATATACAATCTAGCGTAATCCTCAGCAGTATATGAAGTATGAATAAGCAAGAAATGAGCAGACTTAGTCAACCTATCAACCACAACCCAAATGGACTCATGATGGCGTCGGGAAGGAGGTAAACCAATCACGAAGTCCATATT
>NW_025847007.1:916-4638 GCF_002878395.1 Capsicum annuum | reverse complement strand
AAGTTAAATTACAATTGTTATGTAGTTTATGGAATTGAGTTATTATTAACACACACTCTCCCAACCCCCCAACCCCCAAATTATAAATTATGCTTTTTACTTTATTTTCCCTTTCGGTGTTTTCATAGTAACTGTTAAGACCCATAAGACTAGAATTCTACTTTTCACTTCTTCTGGATTCGACCTCAACAAAAGTTGAGATATTAAAAACGACAGCCCTCTATCAAATTCCATGGTATACTTGACCGTTATCACCCACTAAAATTCCTGACATGAAGGCCTTTATAATATCACAATCTAAGGGTAAACTTGTAATATCTCGATCATTTCCTAAGCCTAAATCCATCTTTTGAGTGGATATATATGACTTCCAAAGTAATTGATCTTTAAACTATATAGATCATTGAATAAGCTTTCCATCGATACAAATTTCTTCAAGATCCGACGTCGAACGAGGGAGTTATGGCCATTTTACTGAACAGTGTTGGATCACCCAGGTTTGACGGTCGACCTGGCAGACCATCAGGTTCCTGGTGGACCGTCAAGTGCCCCATCAAGCCAAGGAAGTGACTCTTTTTACAGGCCATCGTGTGATGTCCAATTTAGTGGACCGACAAAAATTTGATGGAACATCAAGGGATCTGTCAGGTCGAGACAGAATGTCTCGTTTCTGGCCCTCGAGTGATGGACGACTTATCGGTCCGTTAGTTTTCTAACGGACCATCACTTTGACTGTCACATCAAGGTAGATGTAACGCCCTGGAAAACGAGTCCCGGAGCATCACATGGTGCTTGAGGCTACAAGTATCCCCAAGCTAACCCTTTGAGCCATTTTCATTCAGTTCAACACAAATCAACGGGGTTTCCATAAATAACCCTCAAATATCAACAGAGTAATCATCATCCAAGAATAAAAGAATTTCAGAAAAAATAACAAAATACGACTTATTAGTCAACTCCCAACATCTATACTAGTCTGACAAGCCTCTAAGAAAATCAATAAAACCAGCGAGCCATTAAGAGATGCCCCAACTGACTCATACTCAGTTATCAAATATAAACAATTTCGTGAAACCAACATCAGACATCACATCCTCGGAACATGAGGACTCACCACAACAGAGGATGTAGAACAGCGTGCTCGAAGAATCACTGCCAAACCTAGAACTGAGCACCTGAACCTACATTCCGAGAAAATACAGCCCACTTCTAAAGATGTGGGTCAGTACCATGGAAAGGAACCGAGTATATGGGGGTGTATGCAATTTTATAAACATCAACATCATAAATATTTATAAGAAATATGTAGGATGTATGAAAGACTCATATAGCCCGAAGAAAATCATCATAATCATGAGAGGATGAAATAAGTATAATAACACATGTGAGTCATCATATAATTTGTCAATGATTTTCAGTTCATCAAGAATATCAATTCACATAATGTAAATATCTTTTAAATCTTTCGAAAGAATAACTTTCACAATTTCACGTTCAAATCACTTCACCGTTCACCATAGACACAAGGAAACACACACACACTGGGAGATCCTATAACCGACATAAACCATGTGAGCTACATAGAGTCCAACGTACAACCCACGTTGGGGAGAGCCGTCCTATCCTTTCCATCGGAGTAGGACTATCGATATCAAATCCATAGAAACTAGTAATCACTATATAAATCAGCCTCAGGCTCATTCCTACGGGGGCACGTAGTTCTAGGGAAGTAAGGTCGCTTTATACCTCCCACTTGGTGCTAAATATTTCTCCCGAACTTAGCTCAGATCATTTCAAAGACAATCCACAATAAAACAATTTCAGCAATATATAAATATACATCGGGAGCCATCACGCTTCCCATTATCAAAATCAACCACATTGTGGATTTCTTTCACACTCGAGTTCAAAATAACTCCATTAAGACAAATGGTCAAATCATTAAAAATATCTCAAATATTCAACATCAACATGCTTACAACACACACTTTCTCAAAAAACCATAATTTCCAATGGGGATTCACGACCCAAATATCAAAATCATGATAAATATCGTTCAAGATTCACGCTTTATATCTCCACACATGTAAATTCATCTTTCAAAATCTTAAACATCAAGATTTCATAATAATCATCATAAGATATGGGTTCATGCTTCAAATTCATGAAAATGAAATAACAGTCATGCCTTCGTAAAGAAAATTACTTTTGGGAACAAGAACGAAAGAGAGTTCTTATTGAAAACCCCACATACCTTGAATGATGAACTTTAGATCGATACTCATTTTTGAGATGTTAATCATGCCTTTGAATGATGGTTCTTGGAGTTCTTGAACTACAAACTTGGAATCTTGAATAAATTATCAGAACTAATGGTGAACTTTTGAGGTTCTTGAACTAGGAACTTGGAATCTTGAATAAATTTGCAGAATTAATGGTGGACTTTGGAGGTTCTTGAAGTTGGATGTAGGAGCTTATGGTTTTCTTTTTGAGGGAATTTAATGAAATATAACATATAATGCTTCTAATAGGATTTAATATAGGGTTTGGATGGATTTTGGGTGAGGGGGAATGATCAAAACGCCCCTAAAAATCAAATAATTCTCGAATTGTCCTTTGGTGGACTGTTTTGATAGTCTGAAGTAGATCAACCATAACATTTTACTTCGATTTCCAAATTGGATGAAACCAATTTCATTAGAAATAGGACTCTCATATCTTTCCGTTGATATATAGTATCTCATGCAGATCATTGTGTACGAGGAGTTATGATCATTTGAAGTTGACCCCAAAATTCACTTTTGGTAGGCTGAAGTAGATTAACAATAACTTTTTGCTCTGATAGACAAATTATATGAAACCAATTTCATTGGAAATAGGACTCGCAGAGATTTCTGTTGATATATAGTAGATCAGCCAGATCATTGTGTACAAGGAGTTATGATCATTTAATGTTGGAGCAAAAATACGTCAGGCCTCAGTACTTTTTCCTACACGTTTTACTGCTCACTACTATTCACGGTTCGATCGGAATGTTCATAACTCATCGCTCGGGTATCCGTTTTGGATGATCCACATATCATTTAAAAGTTTATTCGATACTCTACGCAATGGTGGGTTATAATCTAAGACATTCCACACAAAAAATTTATAATTCATTCTAGAAGATAGAACCCAATACATTTACGCACAAAATTTCAACAAAAAATTTCTCGAGGTAATACATCATTCCCCCCTTGGAAAAATTTTCCCTCGAATGATACTAGATATGCCAAGATTAGATAGGGAATAGAGAATATAGCTTAAACCATTCGTTATACTCATCAGCACATTATTTCTCACTCTGAATGTAACATAGAATGCATAAATTCAAGAAACTACAGCTGAACACATAATAAATGACAGCTGAACTGCTGCAACTTTTATCAAAAGTGCATGAATTAGGAAAGAACGGTACCTTCGGCTTGATTGGAGTTCTCAGAAAATAGGTGTGGGTACTTGGATTGCATTCCACCTCAGCTTCCCAAGTTACACCCTCAACAGATTGGTTTCGCCACAACACCCTGACCAAGGGAACTTCTTTGTTCCTTAGTCTTCGGACACTGAAATTAAGAATCTAAATAGGAATCTCATCAAAAGAAAGATTTTCTTGAATGTCAACACTCACAGAGGAATCCACTACCACAGCATCGCTAATATGCTTTCTAAGCATGGAGACATGG
>NW_025847007.1:0-816 GCF_002878395.1 Capsicum annuum | reverse complement strand
ATGTCTCCATGCTTAGAAAGCATGGAGACATGGAATATTGGATGAACAGAGGACAACTCGGAAGGCAACTCGACCTCATAAGCTACCTTACCAATACGGCTAAGAATTTTGTAATGACCAACATAACAGGGACTAAGCTTCCCCTTCTTTCCGAATCTCTTCACCCCCCTCATGGGTGAAATTTTCAGATACACTAGGCCACCATCTTCAAACTCAAGGTCTCTCCTTCTAACATCCGCATATGACTTCTGACGACTCTGCGCAGTTTTCAACCTTTCCCTAATCAACTTAACTTTTTCCATAGCCTCAAATACTGAATCAGGACCACTCACAGCCGTTTTACCTACCTCGAACCAACCTATGGGTGATCTACACTTCCTCCCTTATAAGGCTTCAAATGGAGTCATGCCAATACTAGAGTGGAAACTATTATTGTAAGAAAATTCTATCAAAGCTAAGTGATCATCCCAACTTCCCTTAAAGTCAAGTGCATAAGCTCTCAACATATCCTCTAAGGTCTGAATGGTTCGCTCATCCTGACCATCGGTCTGCGGATGAAAAGTATAACTCAAAAGCACTTGGGTACCTAGACCCTTCTGAAAAGCTTTCCAAAATTGCGAAGTGAACTGAGTACCCCTATCCGAAATGATAGACAAGGGAACTCCATGCAGTCTGACTAGCTCTTGGATATATAATCTAGCATAATCCTCAGCATTATAAAAGTATGAATAGGCAAGAAATGAGTAGACTTAGTCAACCTATCAGCCATAACCCAAATGGAATCATGATGGCGTCAGGAAGGAGGTAAACAAATCA
>NW_025847006.1:0-1914 GCF_002878395.1 Capsicum annuum | reverse complement strand
TGATAGTCTGAAGTAGATCAATCATAACGTTTTACTCCGATATCCAAATTGGATGAAACCAATTTTGATTAGAAAGAGAACTCTAATATATTTCTATTGATATATAGTATCTCAGCCCGATCATTGTGTACGAGGAGTTATGATCATTTGAAGTTGACCCAAAAATTCGCTTTTGTTAGGCTGAAGTAGATCGACCATAACTTTTTGCTCCGATAGACAAATTGAATGAAACCAATTTCATTAGAAAGAGGACTCGTAGAGCTTTCAGTTGATATATAGTAGATCACCCAGATCATTATGTACATGGAGTTATGATCATTTAAAGTTGGAGCAAAAATACGCCAGGCCTCAGTACTTTTTCCTGCACGTTTTACTGTTCACTACTATTCACGGTTCGATCGGAATGTTCATAACTAATCGCTTAGGTGTCCGTTTTGGATGATCCACATATCGTTGGAAAGATTATTCGATATTATATGCAATGGTGGGTCATAATCTAAGACATTCCACACGAAAAATTTATAATTCATTCTAGAAGATAGAATCCAACACGTTTACACACAAAATTTCAACGAAAAATTTCTTGGGGTATTACATCATCCCCCCCTTGGAAACATTCGTCCTCGAATGACACTAGACATGACAAGATTAGATAGGGAATAGAGCATACAGTTGAAACCATTCGTTAGACTCATCACCACATCGTTTCTCACTCCGAATGCAACATAGAATGCATAAATTCAAGAAACTACAGCTGAACACATAATAAATGACAGTTGAACTGCTGCAACTTTTATCAAAAGTGCATGATTTAGGAAAAATGGTACCTTCGGGTTGATCGGAGTTTGTGGAAAATAGGTGCGGGTACTTGGATCGTATATCCTCCTCAGTTTCCCAAGTTGCACCCTCAACAGATTGGTTTCGCCATAATACCTTGACCAAGGCAACTTCTTTGTTCCTTAGTCTTCGGACATTGAAATCAAGAATCTCAACAGAAATCTCATCAAAAGAAAGATTTTCTTGAATGTCAGCAGTCACAGAGGAATCCACTACCACAACATCGCTAATATGCTTTCTAAGTATGGAGACATGGAATATTGGATGAACAGAGGACAACTCGGAAAACAACTTAGCCTCATAAGCTACCTTACCAACACAACTAAGAATTTTGTAAGGACCAACATAATGGGGACTAAGCTTCCCCTTCTTTTCGAATCTCTTCATCCCCCTCATGGGTAAAATTTTTAGATACACTAGGTCACCAACTTCAAACTTAAGGTCTCTTCTTCTAACACCCGCATATAACTTCTGACGACTCTGCGCAGTTTTCAACCTTTCCCTAATCAACTTAACTTTTTCCATAGCCTCGAATACCGAATCAGGACCACTTACAACTGCTTCACCCACCTCGAACCAACCTATGGGTGATCTACACTTCCTCCCATACAAGGCTTCAAACAGAGCCATACCAATACTAGAGCAAAAGCTGTTATTATAAGCAAATTCTATCAATGGTAAGTGATCATCCCAACTTTCCTTAAAGTCAAGTGTACAAGCTCTCAACATATCCTCTAAGGTTTGGATGGTCCGCTCAGCTTAACCATCGGTCTGTGAATGAAAAGGAAAACTTAAAAACACTTGGGTACCAAGACCCTTCTGAAAAGCTTTCCAAAATCGCGAAGTGAACTGAGTACCCCTATCCGAAATGATAGACAAGAGAACTCCATGAAGTATGACTAGCTCTCGGATATACAATCTAGCGTAATCCTCAGCAGTATATGAAGTATGAATAGGCAAGAAATGAGCAGACTTAGTCAACCTATCAACCACAACCCAAATGGAATCATGATGGCATCGGGAAGGAGGTAAACCAATCACGAAGTCCATATTTATCTCTTCCTACTTCCAGGTGGG
>NW_025847005.1:0-3236 GCF_002878395.1 Capsicum annuum | reverse complement strand
ATGTCCAATTACCGATAGGGTTCAAAATACAAAAATTTGACAAATATGAAGGACATGGCGATCCTGTAGCTCATTTGAAAAAGTTTTGCAATCAATTAAGGGGAGCAGGAGGAAAAAAAGAATTATTGATGGCTTACTTTGGAGAAAGCCTTACAGGGATAGCTTCTGAATGATTCATCAATCAAGACATTTTTCGTTGGTACGTATGGGATGACATGGCTCGATATTTCGTTAAACAATTTCAATATAACATTGAGATAGTGCCAGATCGCACTACACTTACCAACATGAGAAAAAAGATGACCGAAAGTTTTTGAGAATATGCCGTCAGATGGAGAGAGCAGGCTTCAAGAGTCAGACCATCGATAAAAGAATCTAAAATGATTGATATTTGTCTGCAAGCACAAGAACCTCATTATTTCCATCATTTTCTCTCTACTATCAGAAACACATTTGCCAAAGTTATCAAAGTTGGAGAGATAGTAGAGAATGGAATAAATTTAGGAAAGATCATCAGCCAGGCCGCTTTGAAAGCAATGACACAGGTAATTCAAAGTGGTGCATGAAGTTTCGAGGGAAAGAAAAGAAAAGAAGATGTAGCAACCGTTGTGACAGGTCCACGACAAAATTAGAGAGGTGCACGTCAACCATACACATAGAATCCATTATATTTTATTCCATCTCCACAATATCCTATATACAATGCACAACCATATGCTTGGGCTTCTTCTTACCTGCAGTGGCGTGCACCAGCAATCCAAAATCATCCAATGGCCCCGTAAGTTCAAAGAGGCCCTCCTAGGTCTAATTTTTAGCCTAGAGCAGAATTCAAAAGGGATAACATGGTAAAAGATAATTTCACTCCTATTGGAATATCTTACACCAGTTTAGTTCATACGCTGAGAAAAATGAATGTTTTAAACCCAATTGAGTGAAGGATCCCGAATCCTCCTCTGAAGAACTTAGACTATTCTAGAAGATGTGAATACTGTTCTGATGCCCCAAGGCATGATACAGAAAAATGTTGATATCTGAAAAGAGCCATTCAAGATTTGATTAATACCTAACAGATTATGGTAGAAAGTCCAGGCGCTCCAAATGTCAATCAAAATCCGCTGCCAGATCATAATGAAATAAACGTGCTCGAAGTGATACTCAGTGGTGAAAATTCTATGATTTTCTTTAAGCCGATCTTTAAAATTAAAACTGATTTGAAAAAATCAGCAAATGCTATGGATTTAATGAAAGAAAAGCCTGTAGAAGCGGAGGTTGTGATAGCAAAACCCGAATCATCGAATGATCCCTTGGTGATGGGGAAAGAGATTTCAAAAAATATAGGGTCAAGTCAAATAAAGCCGAAACTCATTATTCCCGAGAGATTCAATAAGCCTCTTTTAATTATAAAAGGATCTCCAGTAGCTTCTATTGTTATTAAACCAGTGTCACAGCTGCCTATGGTTGATACCAAGGCAGTCCTTTGGAATTATAGTCACGTTGTGGTGATGCACAAGGGGAAAAAAGTGACTAAAGATGTAGATGAAGTAGGGGGATTAACTCAATCTGGAAGATGTTATGCTCCAGTAGAGTTAAGAAAGAATAAACAAGGCGGTGAAGAACAAATGACATTCAAGAAACCTGTTACTGATGAAGAAGATGAAGAATTTTTAAAGAAAATGAAATTACCAGAATATTCTGTTATAGAACAGTTGAAGAAGACACCAGCACAGATTTCTTTATTGTCTTTGTTAATATATTCAGAGGAACACCGCAAGGCTATAATGAAGATTCTTAATGAAGCATGTGTTCCCAGTGAGATTAAAGTGAATCAACTGGAAAAAGTTTTTGAAAGGATCCTTGAAGCAAATAAGATTACTTTCTCAGACGATGAATTACCTGTGAAAGGTACTGGACATAATAAGGGTCTCTACATTACTGTAAAATGTGAACACTCCATCGTCACTCGAGTGTTAATTGATGGAGGATCAGGTGCTAACATTTATCCTATGTCAACTTTGCAAAAGTTGAATGTTAATATGGAGAGAATTCGCCTAACGATGTATGCGTCAAGGGTTTTGACAGATAAAAAACTGATGCCCTTAGTGAAATAGAACCCATATTGACAATCGGGCCTGTAGATTTTGCTATGGATTTCCAAATGTTGAACATTGATGCTTCATATAATATGTTATTGGGAAGGCCATGGATTCATAGGGTTAAAACAGTCGCATCAACATTGCAGCAAATGGTCAAATTCGAATATGACAGGCAAAAGATAGTTGTTCATGGTGAAGAAGACTTATCCATTTATAAAGACTACTTTGTTTCCTCCATTGAAGCAGATACTACCAATGTGTTAATTCATTAAGCTTCTGAGGTAGTGGCTGTTGAGTATATCCCCGAGGGGAATCTCATCGCGAGACCACAATTTTCCTCTGCATTTGTTATGGTAGTGAATGAAATATTGAAGCATGGTTTCAAACCAGGAAAAGGTCTAGGGATGTTTTTGCAAGGCATTGTTCATCCGGTAAACCTCTATGAGAACTTTGGTACTTTTGGTCTGGGATACGAGCCTACTGTTGAAGATATAAAGAAGGCTAAAAAGCGTAAGAAAGAGTCGTGGTCACTTACCAAGCCGATACCGGCACTTCATGAGTCTTTCATCAAATTCAGTGTTATTGGATCCTCCAAGTTACCTGCTATAGAATCAATGAATGATGATGATACATAGTTGATTGACCTTTTTCAGAATATGTTCATTGAAGCTGATATGGATGAAATTAGGGAAGGTACCAGCAATGCAGATGTGCAGTTTGTCAGCTGTGATGTCCATCTTAACAATTGGGAGACCACTCCTCTCCCTATTATAAAAGAGTCTTGGTAGTTTGTTTGTTTTTCTTACAGCCTTAGTAGTTTGTTTATTTTTACTCCTATAATTAAATCATTCTGGGATTGTAATTCAAAACTTTAAATCTGGTATTTTAGGTTAAAACTCTTTCTATCTATGTTTCTAATAAAGCGTAGTTTCCCTTCATTTTATTTTTAGTCTGATTTTTATTTTTTTATTTTCTATCATACAGTTCTTTCTATGCCGATTCTAATGATATGACATGCATGAAGAATTTTCAACCAGATTTAAAAACCCAATCTAATTTTGAAATAATGAATAAGGAGGTTGACTACGATGAAGAGGAAACATTTGAGGATATACGCAAAGATTTCAAACAGTTTGAGAATAA
>NW_025847004.1:0-2092 GCF_002878395.1 Capsicum annuum | reverse complement strand
TAGGATATGGGTTCATGCTTCAAATTCATAAAAATCAAATAAAAATCATGCCTTTGTAAAGAAAATTACTTTTGGGCACAAGAATGAAAGAGAGTTCTTGTTGAAAACCCCCACATAACTTGAATGATGAACTGTAGATCGATACTCATCTTTGAGAGGTTAATAGTGCCTTTGAATGATGGTTCTTGGAGTTCTTGAACTAGGAACTTGGAATTTTGAAACAATTTGCAGAATTAATGGTGAACTTTGGAGGTTCTTGAAGTTGGATGTAGGAGCTTAGGGTTTTCTTTTTGAGGAAATTTGATGAAATATAATATATAATGCTCCTAATAAACTTTAATATAGGGTTTGAACGGATTTTGAGAGAGGGGGAATGACCAAAATGCCCCTAAAAATTAAATAATTCTCGAATCTGTCCTTTGGTCTACTGTTTTGATAGTTTGAAGTAGATCAACCATAACGTTTTACTCCGATATCCAAATTAGATGAAACCAATTTCATTAGAAAGAGGACTCTCATATATTTCCATTGATATATAGTATCTCACCCAGATCATTGTGTACAAGGAGTTATGATCGTTTGAAGTTGACCCAAAAATTCACTTTTGATAGGCTGAAGTAGATCGACCATAACTTTTTTCTTCGATAGACAAATTGGATAAAACCAATTTCATTGGAAAGAGGACTCGCAGAGCTTTCCATTGATATATAGTAGATTACCTAGACCATTATGTACAAGGAGTTATGATTGTTTAAAGTTGGAGCAAAAATACGCCAGGCCTCAGTACTTTTTCCTGCATGTTTTATTGTTCACTACTATTCATGGTTCGATCAGAATGTTCATAACTCATCGCTCGGGTGTCCATTTTGGATGATCCACATATCATTGGTAAGATTATTCGATAATCTACGCAATGGTGGGTCATAATCTAAGACATTCCACACGAAAAATTTATAATTCATTCTAGAAGATAGAACCCAACACGTTTACGCACAAAATTTCAACGAAAAATTTCCCGGGGTATTACATCATCCCCCCTTGAAAACATTCATCCTTGAATGATGCTAGACATGCCAATATTAGATAGGGAATATAGCATACAGCTGAAACCATTCGTTAGACTCATCACCACACCGTTTCTCACTTCGAATGCAACATAGAATGCATAAATTCAAGAAACTACAGCTGAACACATAATAAATGACAGCTGAACTGCTGCAACTTTTAATAAAAGTGCATGATTTAGGAAAGAACGGTACCTTTGGCTTGATCAGAGTTCGTGAAAAATAGGTGCGGGTACTTGGATCGCATATCCGCCTCAGCTTCCCAAGTTGCACCCTCAACAGATTGGTTTCGCCACAACACCTTATCAAGAGAACTTTTTTGTTCCTTAGTTTTCGGACACTGAAATAAAGAATCTCAACAGGAATCTCATCAAAAGAAAGATTTTCTTGAATGTCAGCACTCACAGAGGAATCCACTACCACAGCATCGGTAATATGCTTTCTAAGCATGGAGACATGGAATATTGGATGAACAAAGGACAACTCGAAAGGCAACTCAACCTCATAAACTACATTACCAACACGACTAATAATTTTGTAAGGACCAACATAATGGGGACTAAGCTTCACCTTCTTTCCGAATCTCTTCACCCCCCTCATGGGTGAAATTTTTAGATACACTAGGTCACTAATTTCAAACTCAAGGTCTCTCCTTCTAACATCCGCATATGACTTCTGACGACTCTGCGCAGTTTTCAACCTTTCCCTAATCAACTTAACTTTTCCCATAGCCTCAAATACCAAATCAGGACCACTCACAGCCTCTCCACCCACCTAGAACCAACCTATGGGTGATCTACACTTCCTCATATATAAGGCTTCAAACGGAGCCATGCCAATACTAGAGTGAAAACTGTTATTGTAAGCAAACTCTATCAATGGTAAGTAATCATCCCAACTTTCCTTAAAGTTAAGTGCACAATATCTCAACATATCCTCTAAGGTCTGGATGGTCCGCTCAGCCTAACCATCGGTCTGCGGATGAAAAGAAAAACTCAAAAGCACTTGGTACCCAAGTGCTTTTGAGT
>NW_025847003.1:0-1489 GCF_002878395.1 Capsicum annuum | reverse complement strand
GCTGTTTCCGAATCACTCTGGAAACGAAGAATAACAGTTTAGGCCTTAGGGATACAAGAGGCATAACCTTTCATAAAGTAATCTTTACCGTAGAACTAGCAAACCAGAAACTCTCGTATAACTGCTAACATCTAAGAGAGCAACAACAACAAACCCAGTGTATTCCCACATAGTGAGTTCTGGGGAGGGTAAGATGTACGCAGTCCATACCTCTACCTCTAAAGAAGTAGAAAGGTTGTTTCCGATAGACCCCCGGCTCGAGACACGGAGTACTAAACAAATTCATAGTAAAGCATGGAACAAGATGGCATAACATAAATACTACACCCACAAGTAATAGTAAACAGAGAAAAGTAAACAAATTCGTAATAAAGCATAAAACAAGGTATCATAACAAGAATAATACCCCCACCAAGTAATTCCCTACACTAGCGACCCAAACTGACCCTAGCCTTCTGCCCTAATTCGCGTCTTCCCGATCTTCCTATTTAGGGTCATGTCCTCAGTGAGCTGTAACTGCTCCATGTCCCGCCTAATCACCTCTCCCCAGTACTTCTTCAACCTACCCCTACCCCGCCTAAAACCATCCAAAGCTAGCCTCTCACACCTACGAACCGGGGCATCCATGCCCCTCCTCATCACGTGTCCGAACCATCTCAATCGGACTTCCCGCATCTTATTCTCCACTGGAGTCACACCTTCTCCCTGATAGTCTCATTCCCAACTCTATCCCCCCTAATCAGCCCACACATCTAATGCAACATCTGCATTTCCGCCACCTTCATTTTTTGAATGTGGGAGTTCTTAACTGGCCAACACTCCGCTCCATATAACATGGTCGGAAGGACTGCCACCTTGTAGAATTTGCCTTAAAGCTTGGGCGGCACCTTCTTATCAAACAAAACCCCCGAAGCGAGCTTTCACTTCATCAATCCCGCCCCAATACGGTACGAGACATCCTCATCAATCTCACCGTTACCCTGAATCACAGACCCGAGATACTTGAAACTATCCATCTTACATACCACCTGTGATTCCAACTTCACTACCACCTCATTCTCCAGCCTCACGTCATTAAACTTGCATTCCAAATACTCTGTCTTGCTCCTACTCAACCTGAACCCTTTAGACTCAAGAGTTTGTCTCCACACCTCTAATTTATCATTCCCCCCCGCGTCTCATCAATCAAAACTACATCATCTGCAAAAAGCATACACCAAGGCATCTCTCCTTGAATACGCCGCGTCAACACATCCATCACCAAAGCAAACAAAAAGGGACTAAGAGTAGATCCTTGATGCAATCTTGTCAAGACAGTAAAATGCTCTGAGTCTCCTCCCGCTGTCCTCACCTGAGTTTTACCTCCATCATACATGTCCTTAATTGCTCTGATATATGCCACCGGGACTCCACTCACCTCCAAGCATCTCCAAAGCACCTCCCTGGGGACTTTGTCGTATGCCTTCTCCAAGTCGATAAACACCATGTG
>NW_025847002.1:0-1021 GCF_002878395.1 Capsicum annuum | reverse complement strand
AGAAGAATGAGATACATACCACCTAATTATGATAAAATCAGATTTCGGTATCCACCAAAATATTATAAATATTGTACAGATGAATAACATAACAAAATCACAAAATATAAAGAACTAAAATAAATAATATCTGAAAAATGAAGAGAATTAAAAATAAGAAAAGAAAGACTACAATATAACATAATTGTTGGAGTGTGTCAAAAATCAATAAAGGCACAAAAGGAGGAAATATAATATTTAGAATCACAAATAGATAACCTAGAATACATATATCAACATGATTTATATATCATTAAATAGATAAAGTGAATAAATAAGAATTCATAATAGATGAAAAAACATATGAAAATCATGAAGGATTAAAAATAAGAATAGTATTTTCTAATTTAGGAAGAAGATATAAGAAAATAGGTGAACATTTATATTTAATGTTAGAAAAAGAAGAATTAAAATTAGAAGATAAATTAACAGTTATGGTAAGAATAGCAAGAGAAAATGAACAAATAGACAGAAAAAAAGAAATAGATAAAATAAAACAACAGACTATAGAAGAAACTAAAAATAATAGGATTGCTGAATTAGAAAAAGAACTACAAATGCTAAAAGATCTGTATGAAAAAAGACAGAAATAAAAAGAGAAAAAAAATAAAGAACAAAAATTATTAATTGAGATAAATCAATTTAAATAAAAATTAGAAAATAAAGAATTAGAAACTAATGAAATAGAAATAAATACAATAGATGCTGAAGAAACAGATAATTATGATTCACAAGATAGTGAAACATATACAAAAATCTTAACAAATATAGAAAAGCTAGAAAATAATGAAAAACAAGAAGTAATTAATAAAGAAAACTTAGGAAATATAAACACGAAAATAAACACTCTTGATAAAAAGGACGATGAAAATATAATACCTAGTACATCAAAAATAGAAAAAATCTACATATTATTATAAAGATAGGTTTAAAAGGTATAATCTAAAGGATGAATATAACAAATGGACACCAAAACAAATAA
>NW_025847001.1:1245-3050 GCF_002878395.1 Capsicum annuum | reverse complement strand
TTATTCCCATTGAAGAATGGGGAATTTCATCAATGACTCAACGCTCTATGCCAATGGGGCCAATGAGCCAAACCCTTGCCAATTTTACTTACTGGGATTATATTAAAGCCTTTTCTCAAGTATTATATTATAATAATTATAAGCACAAACACACTTGGTTCATAAAAATTTGTGCTAAAGTATTTGAAAAATCTATCCCAAACTGGTTTATTCAGTGGTGGTCTCAACATGGACCTACGATCAAAATATTACCTCCGAAATATTCTTCTTTATATTGCTCATGAAAAAAGTCCTCTCCTTTCTTAATCGAATTATATCTTTCAGATCATATTTGTAAAATCGATACTATCGATCAGAGGTATTTCTATATAGAATTCTCTATCCCTTGGATCCATCGCTGGTCCATAGAAATAGGCTATGATACTCAGCAAATTCCTGCCTTATACCGAACATTTTATTATAATTTCTGGGACAAATTGCTTCGGAAAGATCCAGAGACTAAACTCACCTACGGTCATGACCAACGGGAGGAAATAGTCAAGAAAATTGCTGAATATGAAAAAACTCCCAAAAAATCAATTTTGGTCGAAGAAAAGAGTCTTAACTATGTTTCCCGAAGAATATCTGCACATGGCAGCAATAAAATGCAAATGATAGAAGAATATTTATCAGAGGTCAGGGATAAATTACTGCAAACTATTGAGCAAAATTCAGACGTATCAATGAATAGTACCAAAATAAATACTGAAGATATTACTGATTCACAACCTCCAAAAATTTTGATAGAAGAAGAAGAAATTAAAAAAGCTAAAGCATTCATTAAGAAATGGAAAGGAAAAGACAACACATGACTGATGGATAAGATATAACTGTAATAATTTCCTCTTTGTAATAGTAAAAACACTGTGCATAGAGACCCATCTATTACTGTGCAAGATTCTTTTTTTTATTATTTATAGGCACCTCATTGCTGAGAAGAGGCAGGAGTTCAGAAATTCTCTCCTTTTATTTTTCAAAAGCTTTCTCTCTCTCTCTCTCTTTGTAATATAGTCAAGAATTAAATAAAGAAGAAACTACTTGTTTAATACTATTTCAGTTGGGTTTCCGGCTAGTCAGGTACATATCTATTTACTACTTATATTCATTTACTTAAACTTCTACCATAGTCCAGCCGTGACTATGTCCGGCTAAAAAATTTTCTTATATCTATGTTGAAGATCTAACTTAGCTGACATATTAACTATGAAAGCTCCAGACTCAATCAAAATATAAAAGAATCTTTTTAATTGCTTGACTTGGTTCCGAAATGGAGGTACAGTCGAGTTCAATACACTTATGTTAACCTTGTCTCTGTGACACCGTCTAGTAAGTTGTGCCTCTCTAGCCCGTATTGTTGAGAAAATGACGAATTTCTGCACAATTAGAACTTCTAGACACACAGGTTCAACATAAGGTTATTAAATCTCTGACAGGCCCCATGTTTGGGTAAAAGAGTCCATACAGTCATAAAACTACTTAAGATTCTTTTCTATTTCGATTGGTGCTTTGGTTCGGTCTTCCGACTTAGGCTTAATCCGATATTATTATATGGTCTGGTAGGTTGAGTGGCATACCCCAGCCTAAGAGATCCTGTAAATGGTATCAGAGCCTGTGAATTTTCATAATAAATATGTTAAGTGAGGTGAAGATTTTTAGCATAGATATAAGACTCTTATAACTATGGATATGGGAGAAGTTAGTACTAAAAGTACAAAACTCGAAGAGGTAGATTTACCTCAATATATGGATCTACTGAATAAATGGAC
>NW_025847001.1:0-1145 GCF_002878395.1 Capsicum annuum | reverse complement strand
AATCATACTTATAGAACTGCTTTTAATGTTCCTTTTGGACAGTATGAATGGAATGTCATGCCATTTGGTTTAAAGAATGCTCCTTCCGAATTTCAAAAGATTATGAATGATATTTTTAATCCCTATATGGACTTCATCATTGTCTATATTGATGATATTTTAGTATTTTCAAAAACCCTCGAATCTCATTTTAAACATTTACATACGTTTAAATAAATAATCATATTATTATTATTATTATTATTATTATTATTATTAGAGCCTGTGAATTTTCATAGTAAATATGTTAAGTGAGGTGAAGATTTTTAGCATTAATATTAGACTCTTATAACTATGTCGAAGAGGTAGATTTACCTCAAAATATGGATCTACTGAATAAATAGATAATTCCAAAAGTTGAATTAAAAACCATATATGACTATGGATTTTTTGATAAAATAAAACATAAACAAATTATTAAAACAACTGAACAATCTCTTGCTTTAAATGCTGATGAACAAACTATTCAACTCCTAAATAAGCATGATATTAATATTTGTAAACGTAATTATAATTATATGCATATTGGCTTAGTACAAATTGCCTTTCGACCTTTAACCCTAAAGGGTCTCCCTGAAACATTTTTAGCTGCTTTACGTGATGCTAGAAATCTAAATTTTCATAAATCCTTAATGGGATCTATTGAATCTACTCTTGCTTATGGTCCTGTATATTTTAATACTCAGCCAAATTTACAATTATCTCTAACTAATGTAAATATTCTTCATGCTTTAACCTTAAATGTGAAAACTCATGGATATGATTATGCCCCTGGATCTGAACTAATAGGATTATCTTACCGCGTATACTATCGATTATTATCAACTCTAAATCCTCGATGTAAGTTAATTGATGATAATTCTAATTGCACTATGCTTATTGAAACTAATTTTATAAAATCTAGGGTCACTACCCGAAGACCTATTAGATGGGATGAAATTGATTTCCCTCAAACATGGATTTTAAATTCAGTCACTTCCCCAAAACAATTGGCGGACGATGTGACTAATTCAGAGTTAACACAAGTAACTCAAAATCCAGATGGACGAATTTGTCTACAATTTGATAGTAATCCTCCAGTCTATAGAAATTCTTTCTCAATACCA
>NW_025847000.1:0-1457 GCF_002878395.1 Capsicum annuum | reverse complement strand
CATCATATTCCTCGTCAATACTTCACACTCACGGTACATTGATAGGATTGCATTTCCGACATAGCACATGATATGATATCCTACATTAACAAGTCAGCCGTGTAATTTTCTTTCCAAATTCGAATGCAGTAACATCAAGTAAGAAAATATTGTATGTCTGAACAAGTAGTATAACAAGCATATTTTTTACAAACTCTAAACATGAGTAGAACATGTCCATTCACTTTGTCTTGAAGAATGTTTGATCCTTTTAGAAGCATCGTGATCTGAAGTTCACTCCACAACAAACTGTTTTCTGTTAATCTTTTGAGTATTGAATATTGTCGAGCTCAGCTTCAACATACTTCCACTTCACATGTATTACCACAAAAATGAATATACACAACAAAACAATTTCCTACAATTTTGTTTTTAGTTTCTGCACTTATTTTCTCCCACACCGAATACTTAGTTTCCAACAAATATCAAGTTGATGCAATGCACCTCTTCAAGAAGCCAGTCTTCAACAACCACCATAAAACAGTAAAGTTAACAGCCCAACCTTTTCATTTTTTAAAGTAGGTCAACACAGATGACACTCTCCTATTTTCTTTCACACAATTCACAACCTTACGTTTCTCCTTTCTCAGATCTCTCTTCACTAGAAGTACATAGGCTAGCCCATGTTCTGTGATATTTCAACATAAACACAGATCATCACACTGTCAGCTTATAATTAAATGTTCAGTCACTCGACAACAGTGAGAGTGAGTCACAGAACACCAAATTTAACAAACATAACACGGAAGTTACCATTGTCTCAATGAATAACATCCTAAAGTGAGGATATCAATACCAAGAAAACTTCAGATGCAAAATTTCAAATACAGTGTACACCAGGCAACGGCCATAAACAGTAAAGTATAAATGGAAAAAATAAATCAATGACATAAATGAAAAATAAATGTCACAGATAAAGGATAGTAAATTTTATCAAGAGTAAGGATCAAGGAAGACTAAAGTCTCATGAACGTGATAATGGTAGGATATTTGACAGGGAAAGGGAGCGAGACGACTGTGAACGGGACAAGAAAAAGTATAAGAAAAGTAAAATCATACCAATAAATTATGACAATCAAGATAGAATTATTATAAATTGGCAAAATGTGCATGAAGGAAACAACAATAATAGTATAAAAAGAACTTTTTAAGAATATTAAATTCTTTTCACAAGAGGCTTGAGGCTGGAGGAACGGAATATTAAAAGGAACGGTTTGACTGTTGATACTTTTTTCTATAAGACAACTATAATATCGCGCTGACCTCTTAGATAGTCACTCAGCTAATAGTTATTACCTCAGAAAATCACCTTTCTTCTTGATTCTCAGAACGTGACTTTTGAGATAATACTATTAGTTGAGTGACTATGTTAGAAATCGACTCCAATAATAACACAATCATATCTAAGAAGCTGAAGA
>NW_025846999.1:615-1099 GCF_002878395.1 Capsicum annuum | reverse complement strand
ATATAATATAAGTTCTCTATCATCCAGTTTTTCATATGAAGGCTTATTTTCAGAATTTTCTTAAACTATGGACGCAAAAAAATCTGCAGTTTTTTGTTGATCGGATTGATAAGATTGCAGTTGTTTGTATAATGGATGATTTTCAGGAATGTCTTCTAAATGTACAGAAGAACCAATACTCAGAGTTTTCGATGATGAAGATTCATCTCGAGGAATTTTTGAATTAATTAAAGTTCTATTTCCTTGATGCAATATAGGAAAATTATAACTTGCAGAGCTATATGCAGAATTTCTTCGATTAAAATATGAAGGGCGAGGCTATTTTTAATGCCACCAATGATAAACCCGGGAAAGACAATCTAGGCCGACCTCTTCGGGCAGGACGTTCAGATGCTATCTATACCCTTATGCTTACAATTATTGAACATTTTGGAGGAAGATTTACTAATCAGTATGAAAACATTAAGAAGGGTCTTAATGTTTT
>NW_025846999.1:0-515 GCF_002878395.1 Capsicum annuum | reverse complement strand
TATTTGCTGAAAGAGTTAGAAAATCTCTTAGAGGATCTTATGGAGAATTCCAGTATTCAGAAAAAACTTATGGTCAGCTTATTGTAGCTTGTACTCAAGAAGGCTTAGCCCTTTGCAACAAGTTGAAATTGGCTAGACAAATTAAGCTTGATAAACTTAGAGAAAAATCCCAATTAGGAGACTTTTGTGAGCAATTTGGTATGGATAAACCCTTCGTATGAAAACCCCAAAGATATTTCAAGCCTAATAAATCCTATAGAAATAAACGTTCGAGGCATAGAACCAAGGAAGAACGTGAAACTAGAAAATCCTTTCGTAAGTCTACCGAATTCACGAAAAATAGATCCAAAAGAGAATTAGCCAAAATTAAATGCTATAAGTGTAACCAGTATGGTCATATAGCTCCAAATTGAAATTACAAAATCTCAAGTCCTTAGGACTTTTTGAAGAAGTTCATGACCAAGTTTATAATTTATTATATACCTCTGATTCCGAATCTGATTCTACATCTGAAG
>NW_025846998.1:0-2464 GCF_002878395.1 Capsicum annuum | reverse complement strand
AAAAGTAGGTTGCCTACGTATTATATTGTACATGAATCAGATCTTGCGTAGTTCGGGCAGCATGTGCATAAACACTACCCACACCTTTTTTGCGAAAACGAAAATAAACAAACCAAGGAAAGACGTAACACCAAAACTTTTTGAAGAAAGAAAACAACAAAACGTACAAAAGTTTGGGACCACTTTAAAACTAAACAACAAATACGACACAACATTATAGACCCCTAAGACGACACAAGTGAAATTACTAATAAAATCCTAATACCAAAACAACTTGACTTCGACTTAAAGTAGACACCATCCTATGATGACAGACACATAAAAGACTCAAACTGAAATAAGACAGGAAATGGTCTTTTAGACTGGTGGGCTGCGTGATGACCCTGGCTGATATGGACCTGCCTCTGAAGTTTTCTTTCTCCCATTTAAGCTTTGTAGCATATCCTGTAAAGATACCCTGATACCGGGGAAGAAGCTTCAGACCCGTATTCCTGCTTCATGAGGAGTGCACTTGGAAAGATTATTCTGACACCTTTCTACCGTTTTGAACAAATCTGCTAGCTGAACCCTCAGTGTTTCCACTTTGGACCCTACACTTTCATCCTGATGATCGTCTACTATGCATTCTTCCTGTATTCTCCCTCTAAGCTGTGCTGGTAAGGGTTGACTGATACCCTGAGGGACAGATTGAAGCCAGACCTCATATCCCTGAGTGTGGCTCGGATTATCCAAACTTTCTTTGAGTGTGTCCACACCTAACTTTGTTGCATGCTTCCAAAGCTGCTCGTACTTGCTCTCACCTAAGGCTTGGTCCTTGAAGTACTCAATATCCTTCAGAAGTCCACTGCTGGTGGCACGTCCTATAGCCTACCCAACTGGCGCATTACCCTAGAAGGATTGTATGGTCTAGTGCAATTGAGCCCTAACATAACTAAAAGGAACTGCGTCTGATAACCCAACAAGATTATCTTCGAATGAAGCCACAGATAAGTCCATAAAATGTTATCCCCGGTTCTTGATTCAAGGAATTTAATCCAAGCCTCGACTCCCACGGGTAACAAGAATTTATCCAAACGCAACCTGGAGTCCATAGCTTTTACTCGATTGGGAATACAACGATATAAAACGTCTGGTCTAACTAAAGAAGGTGCATGCAAATGCTCCATCATCCATAACTGCAATATCAGGTTACTGCCCTCGAAAAATCTCCTTACCCCCTTCACTTCGGTTAAAGACTTATATATTTCTGTTAAGATCATGGGTATGAGAGTGAACCTACCCTTTTGATTAATGCCCTTGTCATTTTTACCCTTATGAAATAGGGCCATCACCACAGATTGCAAACGGGTATTAATACGTCTTTCTTCTAGTGGAAACACTAAAGTACCTAACAAAGCGAGGGTGAAGACTTCAAGACGCTTTTTCTCCCACTTCTCCTTAGTCACATGAAATTCATCCCAAAAGCAATCAAAACCTTCCGAGGGCCCAAACCTAGCGAACAAAAAGTCTAAGGAAACCCACGAATCACTTAAACAACCCAAACGCATACCCTTACTTTTCAAACCACAAGACTGTAAAAATCGCACACCAGTATGATTTCGTGCTCGGATCATATCCTTCTCGATATAGGGAAAATGCAACAAATCGGATATTTCTGCCAAAGTAGGAGTCATTTCACATTCCCCAAACCTAAATACCAAACCACTCGGATCCCAAAAGGTCAACAAAGTCTCTATTAAATTGGGACGAGGGGTAACATGTAGAAGTTCCGTGAGGTCACCTAATATTTTAACCAGTTCCTGCTGATCAACATAGTTAAACATTTCCCACTATTTGATTAACTTTTTGGGCACTTTGACAACCATTAGAACTCTAGACTTGGAGGACAAATCCATCCTGTAATAACACATAAGACGTTATCTCAAAAATTCGACAGCAGTAGAAGATTCCCAACCCTTGGGATTTTTGACACAAACATACGTCGATGGGACAAACCACATTCATGATTCCAATTTTCCGAACAGAAGTACTAAGCGAAATCAGTCTACTTGGCCAACAACTCCAGATTACGGGACGAGAGACCTAGGCTAATACTAAGACCAAGGCCGACACAAAAAATTTACCGGACCCACCGAGGGTTGCCTACGTATCCCAACCCGAGGGAAGGGAATCAGGTATGCGTAGTTCATTCATATTGATTCCTTCCTCTTGAAGGGGTCAAGAGAGGAGACCTTAGAGGCTTATAACATCCGACGCCTCCAGTCATTTGCTTCCACTCGTGGTATGCTTTAAGTTCCAAAATGCAATCAACAACCTTAGTCGACGAACCTACCTCAATATTTTCCTAAGAATGCACAAAACGAAATCAGAAGTTAGTATCTCTTTACAACCTCCGTAGAATATAAAACTTAAAACAAGTCAAAATTCTATAATTTTACCCTTTCAAAAATAGATCCCTCAAAAG
>NW_025846997.1:0-1635 GCF_002878395.1 Capsicum annuum | reverse complement strand
CTTAAGTTAGGGTCAATTTATTAGTTAATCGTTAAGTGTCCAATCTGGATGAACTATGCATACCTGATTCCCTTTCCTCGGGTTGGGATACGTAGGCAACCTCGGGGGGTCTGGTAATCTTTGTGTTGGCCTTTGTCTTATTATTAGCCTAGGTCTCTCGCCCCATAATCTAGAGTTGTTAGCCAAGTAGACTGATCTCGCTCAGTACTTCTATTCGGCAAATTGGAGTCATGAATGTGGTCTGTCCCATCGACATATGCTTGCGTCAAAAATCCCAAGGGTTGGGAATCTTCTACTCCTGTTGAATTTTTGAGATAACGTCTTATGTGTTATTGCAGGATGGATTTGTCCACCAAGTCTAGAGTTCTGATGGTTTTCAACGTGCCCAAAAAGTTAATCAAATAGTGGGAAAAGTTTAACTATGTTGATCAGCAGAAACTGATTAAAATATTAGGTGATCTTACGGAACTTCTGCATGTTACCCCTCGTCCAAATTTAATAGAGGCTTTGCTGACCTTTTGGGATCCAAATAGTTTGGTGTTCAGGTTTGGAGAATGTAAAATGACTCCTACTTTGGTAGAAATATCCGGTTTGTTGCATTTGCCCTATATCGAGAAGGATATGATCCGAGCATGAAATCATATTGGCGTGAGATTTTTGCAGTCTTGTGGTTTAAAAAGTAAGGGTATGCATTTGGGTTGTTTAAGTGATTTGTGGGTTTCCTTAGATTTTTTGTTCGCTAGATTCGGGCCCTCGGAAGGTTTTGATTGCTTTTGGGATGAATTTCATGTGACTAAGGAGAAGTGGGAGAGAAAGCATCTCGAAATCTTTACCCTCGCTTTGTTATGCATTTTAGTGTTTCCACTAGAAGAAAGACGTATTAATACCGGTTTGCAATCTGTGGTGATGGCCCTATTTCATAAGGATCAAAACGACAAGGGTATTAATCAAAAGGGCAGGTTCACTCTCATACCCATGATCTTAACAGAAATATATAAGGCATTAACCGAAGTGAAGGGGGGGATGAAATTTTTTGAGGGCAGTAACCTGATATTGCAGTTATGGATGATGGAGCATTTGCATGCACCTTCTTTAGTTATACCAGATGTGGTAGATCGTTGTACACCCAATCGAGTGAAAGCCATGGACTCCAGGTTGCGTTTGGATAAATTCTCACTACCCGTGGGAGTCGACGCTTGGATTGAATTTCTTGAGTAAAGAACCGGGGATAACATTTTGTGGACTTATCTGTGGCTTTGACCGAAGATAATCTTGTTGGGTTGTCAGACGCAGCTCCCTTTAGTTATGTTAGGGCTCAATTACGCTAGACCATACAGTCCTTCTAGGGTAATGCGCCAGTTGGGTAGGCTGCAGGACGTGCCACCAGTAGTGAAGCTTCTGAAGGATGTTGAGTACTTCAAGGACCAAGCCTTAGGTGAGAGCAAGTACGAGCAGTTTTGGAAGCATGCAACAAAGCTAGGTGTGGACACACTCAAAGAAAGTTTGGATAATCTGTTGTACACTCAGGGATATGGGGTATGGCTTCAATCTATCCCTCGGGGTATCAGTCAACCCTTACCAGCGTAGCTTAGAGGGAGAATACAAGAAGAATGCATAGTTGACGACCATCAGGAT
>NW_025846996.1:0-2800 GCF_002878395.1 Capsicum annuum | reverse complement strand
TCCCATATAAGGCTTCAAATGGAGCCATGCCAATACTAGAGTGGAAACTGTTATTTTAAGCAAACTCTATCAACGGTAAGTGATCATCCCAACTTTCCTTAAAGTCAAGTGCACAAGCTCTTAACATATCCTCTAAAGTCTGGATGGTCTGCTCAGCATGACCATCGGTCTGCGAATGAAAAGCAGAACTCAAAAGTACTTGGGTACCAACACCCTTCTGAAAAGCTTTCCAAAATTATGAAATAAACTGAGTACCCCTATCCGAAATGATAGACAAGGGAACTCCATACAGTCTGACTAGCTCTCAGATATACAATCTAGCGTAATCCTCAGTAGTATATGAAGTATGAACAGGTAAGAAATAAACAGACTTAGTCAATCTATTAAACACAACCCAAATGGAATCATGATGGTGTCGGGAAGGAGGTAATCCAATCACAAAGTCCATATTTATCTCTTCCCACTTCTAGGTGGGAATACTAAACTCTTGCATCATACCACCATGTCTTTGGTTTTCAACCTTAACCTGTTGGCATGTTGCACACTTACCTACAAATGCTGCGATATCTTTCTTCATGCCACTCCACCAATAGATTTCCCGCAAGTCTTGGTACATCTTAATGGCACCAGGATGAATAGAATATCGCACCCCGTGTGCTTCAGCCATAATCCTCTGTCTCAGATCATAAATATTTGGGACACATAATCTACCCTGTAATTTCAACACACCATCTCCCCCTTGGGAGAAAACCTCTACTTTTTGGTCCTTGACTGAATCCTTCAGTCTAACCAAACTAGCATCTAAGTATTGTTTTTCCTTCACTTCTGAAACCAAGGAGGATTTGGAACTACTCTAAACCCCTATACTACCTTCAGCAAAGTCAAACAACCTAACCCCCAATCTATCCAAACAATGTACATCACGAGCAAACTCTTTCTTACCTTCTACCACATTCGAAACACTACCCATGGACACTCTACTTAGGGCATCCGCCACAACATTGGCCTTGCCCGGATGGTACAGCACACTCATATCATAGTCCCCTAACAATTCTAACCATCGTCTCTGCCTAAGATTCAATTCTCTCTGGGTAAACACATACTGCAGACTCTTATGATCAGTGAAAACATCAACATGGACACCATACAAATAGTGTCTCCAGATTTCAAAGCAAACACAACAACAGCCAACTCAAGGTCATGGGTGGGGTAATTTTTCTCATGGGATTTCAACTGTCTAAAAGCATAAGCTATCACCTTACCCTTCTACATCAATACGTAACCCAACCCAACTCTCGAAGCATCACAGTACACAACAAAACCATCAACACCATCAGGCAAAGTCAAAACAGGGGCTGAAGTGAGTCGAGTCTTCAACTCCTGAAAACTCTTCTCACAAGATTCGGACCACAAGAACTTCACTTTCTTTTGGGTCAACCGAGTCATAGGAGATGCTATAGAGGAGAAACCCTCAACAAAATGGCGATAATAGTCAGCTAAACCCAATAAAATTTGGATATCAGTCGGAGAAATAGGTCTAGGCTAATTTCTAACAGCTTCGATCTTTTGGGGATCAACTCTAGTACCCTCGAAAGAAATGATATGACCCAAAAAAGCAACTGACTTTAGCCAAAACTCACACTTACTGAAATTGGCAAACAACTTGTGATCTCTAAGGGTTTGCAAGACAGTTCGGAGATGATTAGAATGTTCATCCTCACTACGAGAGTACACCAGTATATCATCAATAAACACTATGACAAACATATCCAGATATGTCCTGAACACTCGATTCATGAGATCCATGAAAGTTGTTGGGGCATTAGTTAACCCAAAAGACATAACAAGAAACTCAAAATGGCTATAACGAGTTCGGAAAGCGGTTTTCAGGATGTCACACTCCCTAACTTTGAGTTGATGATAGCCAGAACGAAGGTCTATCTTTGAGAAATAACTTGCACCTTGCAATTGGTCAAACAAATCATCTATTCTCGGAAGAGGGTACTTATTTTTTACGATGACTTTATTCAGTTGGCCGTAATCAATGCACATACGCAAAGAACCATCTTTCTTTCTCACAAACAACACAGGAGCACCCCAAGGAGAAACACTGGGCCTTATGAAACCCTTAGTAGATCTTTGAGTTGCTCTTTCAACTCCTTAAGTTTTGCAGGGGCCATACAGTAAGGAGGAATAGAAATGGGCTAAGTATCGAGAAGAAGATCAATCCCAAACTCTATCTCTCTATCAAGAGGTATCCCTGGGAGATCATCCAGAAAGACATCAGAAAACTCATTGACGACGTTAACAGACTGGAGAGTTGGAGTCTCAGACTTAGTGTCTTTGACTCTAACCAAATGGTAAATAACCCCTTGGAAATAAGCTTTCTAGCTTTGAGGTAAGAGATAAAATGACTCTTGGGTGACACAAAATTTTCAGACCACTCAATCAAGGATGCACCCGAAAACTAAAACTTGACCATTCGGGTCCGACAATCAATAGAGGCATAAGAAGAATAAAGATAGTCCATACCCAAAATCACATCAAAATCTACCATGTCTAACTAAATCAAATCAGCTACAAGACTCTATGAAGAACGGTAATAGGAAACTTTTTATACACTTTCTGGGCAACAATCGAATCACCCACTGGGGTAGAAACTAGGATAGGCTCAGGAATAATCTTAGGACTCATTTCAAAATTCACAGCAATCAAAGGTGTAGCATATGAGAAACTGGATCCAGGATCCAACAAAGCATACACATCAAACTGAAATATATGAAGCATACCAGTAACAACA
>NW_025846995.1:0-1170 GCF_002878395.1 Capsicum annuum | reverse complement strand
TCTTCGAATAATTCTACTATAAAGTAACTAACATGAATTTATTTTATCATACCATGATTGTTGAAAATTATGAATTTAGCTATTCATAATCATAAATAAATATACATGTTCGGGTAGATTTGATATTTCTAAGGTTTGTTCCTCCATAGCTTTTTCCATTGAAATAAATCTGTTTTTTAATAACTAAGCAAAATATTTGCTGTGGACAAAAGAGAGTTTTTGCTTCAACACATGAAGGCTTGCTTTGCAATGCCTTCGGTTCATCTTATTTATAGACTGAATCTTTACAAGATTATTCACGTTTCTAAAATTAGTCTACAAAAAAGTCTCCTAATAAGACAAAAATTATTAATGCCTAGAATAATAGTCAAAAAGCCTAGAGCCTAAAAGTTTAGCCTATACAAAAGTTTTCAATATTTTACGTAAAGTAAATTGTGAAAGTTTACATGTCGCTTTCACAATTTAATAGCTTGTCTTCTATTATTACTCCGTTGATATCTTCTCGTTGTCGTATCTGCTGCTTTTCCATATCTCCATTATTGCTTCTTATCTTGTATCTTTCAGCTGGCGTTCTTATCTACTTGGTTGATTTTTCTTCTATTCTAGATGAACTTCTGGGATATCATTATCTCCTCCATTAAATTTTGAACATTTATGATCTGGATATTTATGTCCAATTGTCTTGCAATATCTGGTTAATAATTCTTCTGAAATAAATTTTTCTCTGATAGCTCTGGCGATAGGTTCTGTCTCTGATTTGAGTAACGTCAGAATCCATTGCCTAATAGTTTCCATATCTATTTCTCGTAATTTCCTTGAATTTGAATATATTATTACATGATTTCTTGAATAATAACTCCATATGGGATTTTGGTTGCAGTTTGTGTTCGCTAGCTCTTGCAAAATTTTAGATAGTCCGATAATCCTCTTATTCGCATAAAATTTTGGTATCTCAATTCTACGTATTTCTGGTTGTGGAATAATATCTTGTGGTATAATCATGTCTCGTGTCATTCCTATCTTTACAACTTGTATGGGTTTTTTAACTTCATCATATAATATCTCTGTTGGTGCCGTGTAAATTTTTATAAAAAATAGGGTACCTTTGGTTATTCTTTTAAAAATGCTAAATGCTTCATATATTTCTGGTATAGTGGATATCTCATTTCC
>NW_025846994.1:0-2785 GCF_002878395.1 Capsicum annuum | reverse complement strand
TCACCTACTTATGTTCCATTGCTTATGACTTGAAAGCTGCAAGTTGTAGGAGGCCAATAGTGTTAAAATAACATGATTCGCAAAGTTACAAAAACAACAACAACATACCTATGTAATCATATTAGGTGGGGTCAGCACAGATAAGTGTAGAGAAACTGTTTCCGATAGATAAAGTTGCAAAAGAGTGAGATAAAAACTAAGAAATTAGGCAACTTCAGTCTGCTCCGATTTTTTTGCCAATGCTATTATGTACATGCTAGATCATGAAATAGTAACTTTCGTTCTTCCAATTTTCAAAAATAATCCAAAGGAGCAGTCAATCATTCATTTTCTAGAAAGAATGATCATGATCATGATCATGCTTTTTCTTCTTGAACATCAGTCAATCATTCATTTTCTAGAAAGAAATCTCTTTGCAAGCTTCATTTGACAAAGTACTCCTACGAAGAATTATTTGACAAAGGAATCTGTTTTCTTCATTTGATATAATTATTTGAGTTTTTGGGAAGAATCAGTGGCAAAGTACTCAATAATTTTGAACCTTTCAATGGAGGTTAGGGTCATAAAAAAAAATCAGAGAAGATAATATATATACTATTACAAACACAAAAATAATTAGTGTTATGGAAGAAAAATTGAAAAGTATTCTATTTTAAATCATCTCAATAATAAATGAGAATAGTGAGTAAGGAAATTAAAGTATGTGATGAGCTAACAATACAAGGTGGAATTACATTTTGATAATTTATTTTTGGTAGCTTAATTTTATTAATCGTCAAAGAGAAATATTATAACTTTTGGTACTAGTAATAACAATATTATAAAATTAGGTGAGGTTAGTCTTAGAATTGTAATTAAAAGGTAAAAAATAAAAATTACATATGATTTTATTAGTGTCAAGATATATGTAGAAGTAGTAAATGTCAAAGATACATCTAGAAGTTGTAAATGTCAAAAATATATCTAATGGATAGTCAATTATTTTAGGTAGAAGGTATGATTTTAGGATCTACTCTTGACCTTTTGTGTCTAACTTTGTGTATATATTGTTGATGTAATCTGTCATTTGAAAGTATGAAGTGAAATACACCTGCATCACAAAAAATTAGGAATCTGATCTGAAATATTATTTTAAATTTGAATTAAAAGATAATATTATGTTCCCACCTTTTAGGAGATTAAAAATTAAATACATAACTCAACTAATTAACAATTATTGATTAACATCATAATTTATTTAAAATACGACAATACCATATAACGAGGGTATTTCTTTTCCATATCTAAATGTTTAAAGTAATTGCAACTGTGATATGATTCTAAAGGGTCGTTTGGTAGAAGAAAAAGAAGAATAATTTGGGATAAATTTTGGGATTAACTTTATCCCATGTTTGGTATTTCTGGACTATTTTGTCCTATCATTTATACTAAAATGGTGAGTGTCGGATGAAATAGATAAGAGATTTTCGCAGAAATTTTTGTGTGTGTCTATTAGTGTCACGTCCCAAAATAACCTCTAGGCGTGACTGGCTCCCGACAACACCGTTTGCCGGGAAAACCAATCTTCTATTCGCTCGCCATATCTACAAACACTGAGATGAAAACATACACAACACTTTGTGCACGAAATAATCATTAACGTAGAATAATTACCCAACAAGATATCCCATAGCGATTTATGAAAACGACAATAGTTTAGATAACAAATCTTTAGCCCAAGTCCCACACCAAGTTCATGGAGCATCTAACAGAGTTACATAAGTTCTAATTTTCGGGCATACAAACCCAGCGAAAGGAAACATAAGCTAAAAATAACTAAAGATGAATGACAACCTTCACAATCAATGAGAAGGCTCACCTTAGCGATAGAATCCTCATGTAAAAACAATCAGCCTCGAGCCTCTCTCTCTGCAACCGTATCTGCACGTATGCAAGTAAGGAGTGATCTATATATAAATATATAAACCAGTAAGATCCTCGACTCGCTAATTTAATACCTCTGGAACAAGTGTTAAAAAATACAAAGCACAACAAAGATACACAAATAATATGTACATAATATCTTTCATAAAATAATATCAATAAGATTTTCAAAGTGGTTCAAAATGTCATCCTATAACAACTCAATCCACACTCACGACTTGTTATAAACGGCAGTGAAGGTGATCGGCCTAAAACCCCGACAAGTCCACGGCAACATATATAATGCCACGAAAAGTCCACTACGACAGCATGTACAAGCCCCTAATATATTACGACAGCATAGGTAATGCCCCAAACATATTAAAGCAGCATAAATAATGCCCCTAACATATTACGGCAGCATAAGTAATGCCCCTAACATATTACGGCAGCTATGTATGCCCCTAGAGACTATAACAGCAGTGAAGAAAATATATTCAACGTCCAACCCTCACCTCACGTTTCACTCTAAACAATTATCAACACATTTTTCAAAATACATATCCATAGCTAGTCAAAAGCCACAAATTCTACCAAGTTCACGCTTGTCCCAACACATGGACTAGGTAGAAAAATATAATTTTTATAAATCAGATTTGAAAAGCAAGCATCAAAGCTTAAAGTCTCACTTACCTCGAATGCACAATTCAAGCACCACCTTCTAGTAAATCAAAATATGTTCTCGAAAATTCAAATTACCTTAAACTACACCAAAAAGGGGTTTAATATAGTCAATACCCCATCAACGATCGTCCCGTAAAATTACAGAGAAAGTCAAATATCAAAGTCTATCGCTCAATCCAATACTCAAATTATGTACTAC
>NW_025846993.1:0-1331 GCF_002878395.1 Capsicum annuum | reverse complement strand
TCTCTTTTGTTGTAACTGAATTTTGTATTTTCTTTGTTAGCCACCAACAAAATACACAGGTACATTGGTGTCTAACAAAGAAAATACAAAATTCAGTAACAACAAAAGAGATTTGGAGACTAGTCTTGAATATATTAAATTTCACATTTACAATTGAAGTAATTAGTGTATTCTGTTGGTGGCTAACAAAGAAAATACAAAATTCAGTTACAACAAAAAAGATTCAGAGACTAGTCTTGAATATATTAAATTTCACATTTACAATTGAAGTAATTAGTACTATCAAAATTGTTGTTGCAGATTATATATCAAGACAAAGCTATACAGATTGATATAATAGAAGAGGATACTCTAGAAAAGATATTCGACACCCTAACTACGCTTTCAATGAAAGTGGACAGTATGGGTAATGAAATAGAAAAGCTAAAGACTAATGAAGTTAAACTGAAGTCTCTAGCTATAAATCAGCTAACTCAGCAGTGTGCAGGGCTATGTCGATCAGAAGACATTAAAATTCCAGAGCTAGAAGGAGACGTTGGGACACTCCATAAAACCCTTAACGTTTATCAATCTACTTCTGTAGGTACAAGCAAAGGAGTTAGAAAAAACACAAATATGAACCTAAATAGGCTATTTGATAAACCATTTATTCCAAATACACCAAAAGATCTTATGTTCATATCCCCACAAATTACCACATACCGAGATGGTTTAAACCAAGACAAAAAGACCTACAACTATACAGCCCGAGCATACATAGAAAATATTTACAAAATACAAACCTTCTTAAATACCAACCCAGAGCTATAAACATCCAAGAACCACATACGAACTACATAACCCAGAAGCTAATCGAATACAATAAGCTAATTGCTTTACCCAAAACCAAACCAAGTCTAGTTAAAACCTGTTACGAATATGGACTACTTAGTTACATATATACCCAAGACGGAAATGAAATATCCAATATATCAGAAATATATGATTCATTTAACATTTTTAAAAGAATAACCAAAGGTAACCTATTTTTTATAAAATTTTACACGGCACCAACAGAGATATTGTATGATGAACTTAAATCACCTCTACAAGTTGTAAAAATAGGAATGACCCGAGATATGATTATACCAGAAGATATTATTCCACAATCAGAAATACCTAGAATTGAGATACCAAATTTTTATGCAAATAAGAGAATTATCGGACTATCCACAATTCTTCAAGAGTTAGCAAACACTTATCGCAACAGAAATCTCATATGGAGTTATTATTTAAGAGGTAATATAATAGTATACTCAAATTCAAAGGAACTACGAGAAGCAGATATGGAA
>NW_025846992.1:0-2642 GCF_002878395.1 Capsicum annuum | reverse complement strand
CATGGAGTGCTAATCTCTATTATATCAGATCGGGGAACCTAATTTACTGCAAAATTTTGGAAGTCTTTTCAGAGGTGTTTGGGAACACAAATGAAGTTGAGTACAGCTTTTCACCTCAAACAAATAGACAAGAAGAACGTACCATCCAAACACTTGAAGATATGCTACGAGATTGTGTAATAGATTTTAAGGGCAACTGGGATGATCATTTACCTCTTATTGAGTTTGCCTACAATAATAGCTATCATTCAAGTATCAAAATGGCACCATATGAAGCTTTATATGAAAAGAGGTGTAGATCACCAAAAGGATGGTTCGAAGTGGGTGAAACTCTTTTGTTCGGACCGGATCTTGTTTATCAATCCATAGAGAAGGTTAAAGTAATTAAGCAACGACTGAAAACAGCCCAAAGTCGACAAAAGTCATATGCGGATAGTAAAAGGAGAGGGCTAGAGTTTTCTATAGGTGATTCGGTATTTTTGAAGGTATCACCAATAAAAAAGGGTAATGAGATTTGGCAAAAAGGGAAAGTTGAGTCCACCTTATATAGGCCCGTATAAGATCACTCGAAGGTTTGGACAAGTTGTATATGAATTAGAGCTACCCCAAGAGCTCTCATCAGTACATCCGGTATTTTATGTGTCAATGCTTTGAAAGTGCATCGGAGATCCATCACTTATCACTTCTACTGAGGATGTGCAAGTTGCGGAAGATCTTACCTATGAGGAGGTGCCTATTGTTATTCTAGATCGCCAAGTTAAGAAGATGATAAATAAAGAGATAGCATCGGTGAAAGTACGTTGGAGAAATCGTCAAAGGGAAGAGATTACATGGGAAGCTGAGGAAGCAATGAAATCTAAGTACCCTCATTTTTTCAAAGATGAAGAGAAAGTTCAAGAAACAGAGATAGAACATTAACAAGTAAGTTTTTTTTTTATATATGCATAGTATTTATGTGATGATGTGAATGTTAATGATGGACTTGAACTTATTTCAGTTGAATAACTACACTAACATTCGAGGACGAATGTCCTAAAGGAGGGAAGGATGTAACACCCCATATTCAAGTACGTGTATTGTCATATTCAAGTACGTGTATTGGTCTTATTTATATGGAATTAATTTTTTTATTTTATTTAAACTGGAATTTTCCCGTCGATGGTTCCATGCGAAGGTTATTGAATAAGCTTTCCAACGATATAAAGATTTTAAAAAATGGATAGGTTTCGGATATAATCGAGCACGTTCAAAACTATAAAATGGTGGTTGGGATATTTGGGAATAGTAAATGTGCAGGAAAATTTTCCTGCACACAAACTACTGAGGCCAGCCGAATTTTTGGGTCAACTTCGAATGATCATAACTCCCTTATATAATGAACTGGTAGAGCTTTCACCTATGAAAAGAAAGATCTTTGAGTCTTATTTCCAATGCAATTGGTTTCATCCAAATCCAACATCTGAGTAAGTAGTTATACTAGTTTTACTTCAGCATATCAAAACAAATTTTTAGGGTCAACTTCAAACGACCATAACTCCTTGTACAGGACGAACTGGGTGGCCTACTTGATATGAAATGAAATACCTTTTAATTATCCTTCCGACGATACCAATTTCACCCAAATATGATATCGGAGCAAAGAGTTATGGTCGATCTACTTCAGCTTATCAAAACAGTCCACCAAAGGACAGATTTGACATTATTTAAATTTTAAAGGCATTTTGGTCATGTCCTATTATATTATGGACGGGAATATGTGTATATATACATGTATATGAGTTCAAAAACTCATTTTCATCATCAATCATTGAGAAAGAACAAACCCTAGCCAAATTTGACCTTTAAATTACTTTTGATTCAACCGTAGAAATTCCAAAGTAATCTGATAATTGTGTTTGTCATCTCGAGGCTTTGAATGGCACCTATTATTTGTGTAAATAGGATTGCATAATCAAGAGGTGAATTCTAAGGTATGAATATTGTTTGCCTTTGTTCTTTTCCATATGTATATGTGTATATGTATTGGTTGTTATTGAAAGGTGATGAAAATAGGGTTATGGACTATTTTGCATGGTTTGGTTGTATTGAATTATGGAAGGTGGATATGGTAATTGAGTTATGGAAGGTGGATATGGTAATTGAGTTATGGAAGGTGGATATGGCGATATACTATTGAATTGATGGTTATTTATATCTATGGCTCAATTTGGTTTAATGAATTGGTTGGAAGGATAAATGAATCCAAACTTGATATTGGAGGATGTTGTATGAATATGCATGTCATGTGAGTGTAATTAGAGTATAAGAGGGTTAAAGTGACACCCTTTATGGTGTAATTAAGGCTTACTACTTAACCACTAGTTTGGTGAATTCAAATAATTGAATTGTGATGTTTGGTCGCTAATACTAGATTTCTATATATGTTCATTGTAGATAAGTAATCCGAAAAGACGGGAAGTCCATTTGGGACTAGTATTAAAGGTTGACAGTCAGGTATGTAAAGCATACTCTATACCATATCTTTGGCCTGAAAGTGAATAATTGTTCTACTAAGAAAGTTTCCAAAGTTATTCAGTAACATGTGATCCATAATGGTTTTGTATGATGTCCTACATTACCAATGAACTTGTTTCCACCCTACA
>NW_025846991.1:0-1482 GCF_002878395.1 Capsicum annuum | reverse complement strand
TACATGGGAAGCTGAGGAAGCAATGAAATCTAAGTACCCTCATTTGTTCAAAGATGAATAGGAAGTTCAAGAAACGGAGTTAGAACATTAACAAGTAAGTTTTTTTATATATATATGCATAGTATTTATGTGATGATGTGAATGTTAATGGTGGACTTGAACTTGTTTTGGTTGAATAACTACGCTAACATTCGAGGACGAATGTCCTAAAGGGGGGAAGGATGTAAAACCCCGTATTCAAGTACGTGTATTGGCGTATTCAAGTACGTGTATTGGTCTTATTTAGATGGAATTAATTTTATTTTATTTTATTTATACCGGAATATGCCCGTTGATGGATCCATACGAAGGTTATTGAATAAGCTTTCCAACGATATAAGGATTTCCAAAAACGGATAGGTTTCGGATATAATCGAGCACGTTCGAAACTATAAAACAGTGGCCGGGATATTTGGGAATAGTAAATGTGCAGGAAAATTTCCTGCACACAAACTACTGAGGCCAGCCATATTTTTGGGTCAAATTTGAACGATCATAACTCCCTTAATATAATGAACTGGGAGATCTGCGACCTATCAAAAGAAATATATTTGAGTCTTATTTCCAATTCAATTGGTTTAATCCAAATCCAACGTCTGAGTAAGGAGTTATACTCGTTTTACTTCAGCCTCTCAAAACAGATTTTTAAGGTCAACTTCAAATGACAATAAATCCTTATACAGGACGAACTGGGTGACCTACTTTATATGAAATGAAAGTCCTTTGAATTATATTTCCAATGATACCAATTTCACCCAAATCCGATATCGGAGCAAAAAGTTATGATCGATCTACTTTAGCATATCAAAACAGTCCACGAAAGGACAGATTTGACATTCTTTAAATTTTAAAGGCATTTTGGTCATTCCCTATGATATTATGGACGGTAATATGTGTATATGTACATGTATATGAGTTCAAAAACTCATTTTCATCATCAATCATTGAGAAAGAACAAACCCTAGCCAAATTTGACCTTTAAATTACTTTTGATTCAACTGTAGAAATTCCAAAGTAATCCGATAACTGCGTTTGTCATCTTGAGAGCTTCGAACGGCACTTATTATTTGTGCAAACGGGATTGCATAATCAAGAGGTGAATTCTAAGGTATGAATATTGTTTGCCTTTGTTCTCTTCCATATGTATATGTGGGATAGAGGATTATATGTATTGGTTGTTATTGAAAAGTGATGGAAATAGGGCTATGGACTATTTTGCATGGTTTGGTTGTATTGAATTGTGGAAGGTGGATATGGTAATTGAGTTATGGAAGGTGGATATGGTGATATACTATTGAATTGATGATTATTTATGTCTATGGCTCAATTTGGTTTAATGGATTGGTTGGAAGGATAAATGAATCCAAACTTGATATTGGAGGATGTTGTATGAATCTGCATGGCATGTGAATGTAATTGGAGTATAAGAGGGTTAAAGTGACA
>NW_025846990.1:0-4223 GCF_002878395.1 Capsicum annuum | reverse complement strand
TAAACTCGCATTTTTCAGGAAGGTCCTGAATAGAAAGTAAAGTCCCATTATTAAGGAGGGTCCTGAACATAAAGTAAAATTCCATTCTTTAGGAGAGTCGTGAACATAAAGTAAAGTCCTATTTTTTCAGGAGGGTCCTGAATAGAAAGTAGAAACCTATTTTTCAGGACGGAAAATCCTATTTTTCAGGAGGGTCTTGAACATCAAGTAAAATTCCATTTTTCTGGAGGGTCCTAAATGAAAAGTAAATTATCATTTTTTTGAAGGATCCTAAACAAATGTAAAGTTTCATTTTCTAGGAGGAATCTCAACAGAAAGTAAAATTTCATTTTCCAGTATCTGAGAACAACTTTTGGAAAGAGTAATAAACAATAAGAAAAGAGATTAAACAACTTACAATTTTTTATTCAAACTTCATAACATTACAGGAGAGTTTACAAGAGATTGGGCAGGAGAGAATTTCTAGTCTGAGGAAATTTTTTATGCCTTCTCTTATGTTACAATTCGTCTTATATAGACAAGAGAAATAATGATTATACATCTGGAGTATACACTTATAATGCTATGATTTAGCCTTTTCTTTTGAAAAGTAGATTCCCTTAGCTTTTCTTGAAAGCTTTCCTCTTTCTATAAAGAAATGTTTTTTCTTTTTGAAAAGCAGATAGAAGATGTCTTGAGTGGAATGCTTTTTCTTTTGAAAAGTAGATTCCTTTGGCTTTTTGTAAAGCTGATTGATTGCCTTTTAGAAAAGCATCTGGTCCTACGGATTCCTTCTAGGAATAGTAGAATGCCTCTTCAAAAAATAATTCCGGTTCTTTGAACCTCTATCTTTTGAAGGGGTCGTTTCTTTATTCTTAATAGGGGTCCATATAGGCCCTAGCTATCCCTTTGGGATTTAGCATATCCCCATTATTATCGCTGCTTCCTGTGGAGGAAGCTTCTTCCAGAAGCTGTAGTACTTCTTCTTCGTTGGTTTCTTGACTTTCCATATCTTGCAAAGCCTTTTTTAATTTCTCTTTGAGTGCCTTTTTACTCTGTGAGACATTGGTTGAAGATGCTGTGGTCTTGCCTTTATCAGGAGTTTTTGGAGCTGTTGGCTTGGGGGTCCAACCTTTAACTTTTATTTGTTTAGATAAATATTTAATTCTGTCTTGTTCTCCTTTGGCGAAATTCCAGGAGATGATATAAGAAACTCACTTCTTAATGAAGAACTTGAACATTTGGATGTGCTCTGGAAGGGTTACACATCCTTCTTTTGAACAAATCTCTGTAAAGCAGTTAAGGAATTGTTGAGGAAGGATTTCTTTAATCCCTCCGAAATATACTCACCATTCGTAAAACCATCTTGGTATAATAGCTTCTACCATAGCAGGACAGTATTTAACAAACCAAGTGTGCCCTGGTCTAACATAGAGAAAATTGAACCAAGCAGACTTGTAGTCGTACCAATTGTAAGTTTAGGGCCTATGTGGCATAGATAAGGCAATAGGGGTATGCAGGTGATCTGCAAACTAGTTAAACGGGGTTAATACCCTCATAATGGTGAACCTAGAATAATCGATATATTCGGGATTCCTTTCATTCATAGTATGCTCAACTTCGATAAAATCTGTATCTACCAAGATGGCTTCATAATATCTTCTGGTTTTAAGTGGACTCTCTATATCCAAAAAATTTTTATCGTTGTAGACTGGTTTAATAAGCTGTTCCAGAAGATAGCCCTCATATTCCTTATCCAAAGCAATAATGGGCATTACATGAGTGGTAATGAATTTGAATTCTTCTTTGATAGGAGGAGTGGGTGTTGCTTTGGCTATTGCGGGATTTACAGCCAGTGCAAAGGTTTCTGGAGACTTCATGGCATAGCTTTGTTTTGATTGTACCGATGAGATCAAAGATGATCCTTTATCAAAGGGTTTGTTGGTTTTAAGATCTACCAATCTGGTTGGCATTGGTGGAGGAAGCTTGGGAAATTCTGCCAAAGCTGCATACTTGTTGTGGAACGGTGAATGTAGCTCCGATTTTAGTTCAGGCCTCTGGGGGACTGATAGCCTCAATGGGGTTGATGATACTGGTGGCAAATCAAATGGTCTAGCCATTTTGGTTTGATCGGATTGGTTGTTGTTGACTGAGATTTTTCCCAGTGTTATGAGTCTCATTGTGGCCCTATAAAATTCTCTTGTTAGGAAATCGGGAAGGGAATTATTTTATCCTTTAATAAATTCTATTTTAAAATCAAAGCTAGATAGGAGAGCTTGCCATCTAGCAAATATCTGTTTTGAAACTAGATTTTTTACATCCTTCTGTAAAATTTCTTTTTTAACAGTGCTGTAATTCTTTTGTGCAGGGTTCCATATTCCGGATGTGAACCTATCTAATTGTTCATGAGAGCTATCATCAACCTTTTGTTTTAAGATACCCCCATACCCTATATTTGAAGCATCAGTTTCAACTATCATGAAGGCTTCGAGGTTAGGAATTCCTAAGCAAGGAAGGTTCTGGACTAATTCTTTAATCTTAATGACAACATTGGTTTGATCAAAACTCCAAGGAACTGGGGTTTTCTTGAGTCTTTTATAAAGAGATTCACAGACCTGCCTAATATTAGGAATGAAATCCGCAACATAATTAAGACTTCCTAGAAACTTTTGGAGCTGAGTCTTATCAATAATTTCATTAGGGAATTTAGAGGAGAACTCAATGGCTCTACAAATAGGTTTATAGCTACCTTGATAAAGATCATGCCCGAAGAATCTTATAGATGTCTGGAAGAGCTTCATTTTCTTGGCACTAACGACCAAACCATTAAATTTAACAATTTTGAAGAAAGTGTTTAAATGTTTAAAATGGGAATCAATGTTCTCCAAAAAAATAAGCACATCATCAATATAAACAATTGACATATAGGTATAAGGATTGAAGATATTGTTCATGATGTTTTGAAACTCTGAAGGAGTGTTTTTAAGGCCAAAAGGCAAGACGTTCCACTTATAATGTCCAAATGGGACGTTAAACGCTGTCTTGTATTTATCTTTCTCCGCAATTTGAATTTTCCAGAACCCGAACTTCATATCAAATTTGCTGTAAAGATTAGCTTTGAAAGTTCTTTTTAATAGATCCCTTTTATTAGGAATCGGATGTCTGATCCATTTTAATACCGCGTTCAAAGGCTTGTAATTTATTTCAAGCCTAGGGGTTCCTCGCTCCTTTTCTGCACTGTTATTGACATAAAAGTCCGAGCAACTCCATAGAGAATTAGAGGTTCTAATAATACCATTCTGTAGAAGATGGTCAATTTCCTTTTTGCAAATTTCCATCATTTTGTGGTTCATTTGAATGGGTCTGGCCTTAGTAGGAATAGTTTGTTCGTCAAACCCAGAAATGTAAGGAAGTTCTACTAAGTGTTTTTTTCGTTCCCAAAAAGCATTAGGAAATTCGGAACAGATTTCATTTTCAAACTTTTTGTGGAGATTAGAAACTTTAGTAATCATCTCCGGGGTTTTTAAAGACTGCTCAATTTTCTTTATGTGAATATCATGTTTAAGAAAATTGATATGGGAAGAAAGTTGATTAATTTTAAAAACTGTTTGTTCTTTAATAAGGTTACCTTCTTCTTCCGAGAGGGGCCTCAATAAAGGGAAAAATAAGTTCTGGTTTAAAAGAGTTGTACGAATTCCGTCTTAGTCACTCCAGTAAGGTCGAATCTGGTTGACAAAAGGTATCCCTAAAATGATATCTTCTGTGATATCTTCGGTGATGACGAAGTCATTAACAAGGTAAATGCCATTGTTACAGACATGAGCTTTAGGGAGTTGATAATGGATTTCCATTTTTTCTCCCGTGGCTGAGTAAAGACGAGAGGTACTCTTTTGAAGGTACTTTGTAGGTACTAGTCCTTTAACGATATAGTTACTGTCGGCACCTGTATCGAAGAGTGCGACTCTGTTAAGAACAAAGTCTTTATTTATGAAAATTTTTATGACTATGTGTTCGCTATAGGCCTTTATAGCCGTAATAGCATTACCGGAGGTGGAGGGAGAATCTGAGCCGGGAAAAGAACTAGGCTCTGGTTCTCAGAGATGATCATTTGGGATGATTGGAAAGGCTTTAGGTGATTCTGGCGGAGAAACCTTTTCGGGGAGAGTTATATTTTTTAGAACTTGATCCGTAAGAACGTTAAGTTCTACTTGGTCAAGTCGGATTTTGAGATTCTTGATCTCTCC
>NW_025846989.1:1359-2037 GCF_002878395.1 Capsicum annuum | reverse complement strand
TTTATCGGTGTGTTGTGCACCACATCTATAAATAGGAGGCTATGGACATTTAGGAAATTGTTTCTTTTCTTTATGTCTTAGATCGTGCGATAGAGCCTATATTGTATATGAAGTCATAGTTGACCACTGAATCCGTTTGTTTCTCTTATTATAGTAATGATGCCGGTTACCCGAAGCAAGAATACCGATAAGCAAGTAGATGTGGCTGCCGGAGAGGGGACTAGTAAGTCCCCCACTATACCAGCTAATCAAAGTGTGGCTCCAGCTGAGCATGCATCAGAAACTTCCTCCAGTCCGGAAAAAATAAGGGGGAGGAGAACTATATCCGCAGAGCCACCTATTAATGTTGTTGATCAAGATCTTAGAAATGCAGTGCAACTTTTGACTCGTATAGTTGCTGGGCAAGCTCAAGGGCGGTTCTAGTGGTACAGATAGGGCGGCTAGCCTTTGAACACAGGATTTTCTTAAGATGGATCCTCCCACTTTTACTGGATCAGATCTTAACGAGGACCCACAGGACTTTATTGATCAAATTCAAAGGGCCTTGGATGTTATGCATGTAACGGGTAGAGAGACAGTGGAGTTAGCGACATATAGATTTAAAGGGGAGACTATATATTGGTATGAGGACTGGAAATGATCTAGGGGTATTGATGCACCCCCAGCTACTTGGAAAGA
>NW_025846989.1:0-1259 GCF_002878395.1 Capsicum annuum | reverse complement strand
AGCTACTATGGATGACTGAGTTCATCAATATGTGGATAGGCTAGATCCATATCTGGTTAGAGATTGTACTATTGCTGCTTTGAACAAAGATATGGACATAGCGAGAATCCAAGCTTTTGCACAAAAAATGGAAGATCAGAGGCAGGGGAGAAGAACACAGGAATTAGAAAGAGGATATTCCAAGAGGGCCAGATCTACAGGGCAGTTCATGGCATCCGAAGGAGGGTTCAGACCACAGTTTTCTGCTAGACCACCTAGGCCATTATACTCTTATTCTATAGCTATTGCCCCACCACAGTTCCAAGGTTTCAGCGGAAATCAATTTGGGCACAGAAATGAGAGTCAGAGTTCGCGGACAGTGGGGTACCAAGGGCAAGGGAATATGAGCCAATCAAGACCTCCTCGAGAGCCATACAATAAATATGGAAGGTATCATTTGGGCGCATGTCGGCTGGGGATCAATGTTTGCTTTTGGTGTGTTATGTCGGGGCATATGATGAGAGAATGCCCACGAAGGGGCATAGGGGGTATGGCACGACTTACGGGGTCATTTGTTGCATCATCATCATCAATGCCTTATACAGGAAGGGGTGCACAACCAATGGGTCGTGTTAGAGGTGATAGAGGAGCCACGAATTCTAGTAGGGCTCAAAATCGTACGTATGCTCTAGCGGATCCACAGAATTTAGAGGCTTCCCTAGATGTGGTTACGGGTACGTTGTCTATCTTTTCATTTGATTTATATGCCTTAATTGATCCCGGTTCTACATTATCTTATGTTACTCCATTGGTTGCTGGAAAGTTCGAACGAACACCCAAACTGTTAGTTAAGCCATTTGAAGTGTCCACACCGGTTGGGGAATCTATTATAGCTAGAAGGGTTTATCGAAACTGCATAGTAACTGTTTGTGGTCGTGATACGATGGCTGATCTTGTGGAGTTAGAAATGGTAGATTTTGATGTTATAATAGGTATGGACTGGTTGGAGTCTTGTTATGCCATAATTGATTGCTGTACGAAAAAGGTATATTTCCATTTTCCAAATGAATTAGTCCTTTAATGGAAAGGTGAAATTAGCGCGCCAAGAGGTAGATTCATTTCTTATTTTAAGGTGAGAAGAATGATTTCCAAGGGATACATATATCATTTAGTTAGAGTAAGGTATACAGAAGCGGAGCCACCAACTCTTCACGCTGTTCTGGTGGTAAATGAATTTTCTGATGTATTTCCTGAAGATCTTCCAGGTTTGCCTCCTGAAC
>NW_025846988.1:0-1187 GCF_002878395.1 Capsicum annuum | reverse complement strand
GATCGTATGTAGGATAATTTTTCTCATATGGCCGTAATTGTCTAGAAACATATGCTATTACCTTACCATGCTGCATCAATACACATCCTAAACTAATTCTGGAAGCATCACAATACACTGTATACCCTTCGGTACCTTCTGGAAGTACCAACACGGGTGTAGAAATCAACTTGTTCTTTAAATCTTGAAAACTCTTCTCACAAGCATCATTCCATTGGAATTTGGATGCTTTACGGGTTATCTTGGTTAAGGGTGATGAAATGGAAGAAAAGCCTTCAACAAACCTTCTATAATAACCAGCCAACCCGATAAAACTAAGAATATCCGTAGGCGTTGTGGTCCTTGGCCAGTTCTTCACAGCTTCTATCTTTTGAGCATCAACCTTTATCCCTTCACTAGATACAATATGACCCAAAAATGACACCGATTTTAACTAAAACTCACATTTAGAGAACTTTGCATAAAGCTTACAATCATGAAGAGTCTGCAATGCCTGTCGTAAGTGATTGGCATGGTCCTCTTCTGATCTAGAATAAACTAGAATATCATCTATAAAAACTATCACAAATACATCTAGGAATGGCTTAAACACCCTATTCATCAAATCCATAAAAGCTGTAGGTGCATTTGTTAGCCCAAATGACATAACTAGAAACTCATAATGACCATACCATGTTCGGAAAGCTGTCTTGGGTATATCCTTCTCTTTGACCCTCACTTGGTGGTAACCTGACCTCAAATCAATCTTAGAAAAGCACTTGGCGCCCTGTAACTGATCAAATAAATCATCAATTCTTGGGAGAGGATATTTATTCTTAATAGTCACCTTATTCAATTGTTGATAATCAATACACATCCTCAGCGAGCCATCCTTTTTGCGCACAAATAACACTGGTGCTCCCTAGGGGGACATACTAGGCCTTATAAATCCCTTGTCTAGCAAATCTTTCAATTGCTCTTTCAATACTCATAATTCTGCTGGGGCCATTCTATACGAAGGAATGGAGATTGGTTGGGTGCCTGGTATTACATCAATACCAAACTCTACTTCTTGTTCAGGAGGCGAACCTGGAAGATCTTCAGAAAATACATCAGAAAATTCATTTACCACCGGAACAGCGTGAAGAGTTGGTGGCTCCGTTTCTGTATCCCTTACTCTAACTAAATGATATATGTATCCCTTGGAA
>NW_025846987.1:0-1664 GCF_002878395.1 Capsicum annuum | reverse complement strand
AATAATTTGGTCCACTATTTTATTTTAATAATTTAACTATTTCTGATCTGTCTGGTTCAAACGTCATCAAATTATTGTCTCTACTCTAGGATGTTTGAGAAGACTTGGATACTTCCTATTTTGTCAGTTATTATTTTCTCATGATCATTCTGAAATCTTATTCCGTGTCATCTCGTCAACTTCTTTCGAACATTATTTTTATCCTGCTTTAGAAGGTTTAGAATAGAATTCTTATTTGCCATCATTATCCTATAGGGCAATATGAACTCAGTTGGAAGGAGTGACAAGAGGCCGAGGGATGATGAAGTACCCCATTTCATGGTGTTGGATAAAGTTCCAAAGCTATTGCGGATATGGTATAACAATATGACTGTCTATGAACAGGGAGAAGTATATAAACACTTGGGATTTTTAAGGAGTCTGTTGAATGTTGAACCACGAAGAGACGTGATAGAATCTTTGGTACAGTTTTGGGATCCTTCAAACAACGTATTCCAATTCTCCGACATTGACCTTACTCCCACACTGGAGGAAATAGGGGCGTTTATTGGAAAGGGAAAGAACCTTCACCGAGGAGAACCCATGATACCGAAGCATGTTACTTCCGAAAGATTTTTCGAGCTATTGTACATAAAAAAGAAGAACATAGGAGGCTGCCTAGAAAATGGATGGGTTCGTCTAGAATTTTTATACGAAAGATATGGTCAAGAAAGGGGATTCGAGTTGTTTAAATCAGAACTTAACAACGGGGGATGCTACCAAACCTGGAAAAAGCACAGTTCTGAAGCATTCATAGTGGCTTTTTTGGGAATCATGGTATTTCTGAAGAGAGGAGGAAAAATTAGCACCAATCTGGCTACATTTATTATCGCTTTTGAGAAGAATCCTAAGGTCACCCTCGTGCCCATGATTTTGGCAGACATTTATCGGGCCCTGACGATGTGCAAAAGTGGAGCGGACTATTTTGAAGGATGTAACATTCTATTACAGTTATGGATGCTCGAGCATATTCGTTACCATCCATTTGTTGTGGATTTTCGAGTCGAGTGGAATGATTATATCAAGGGCCATGAGAAGTGGATGGAGAACCAAAACTTTCCCGAAGGAATAAGAGCTTGGAAGGAGTACTTGGAGGGGTTGACGGCGGACAAGATAGTGTGGAATTATCATTGGTTCCCCTCAAAAGAGGTGATATATATGTCTACTTTCCGAACCTTCATCGTCTTAATAGGTCTCCGAGGTGTTCAGCCCTACGTGTCACTAAGAGTCATGCGACAATTTGGTCGACGTCAGTATATACCGCCAGACGAGGATATGAAAGAGTTCATGTACGAATTCCTCCCTGACATCCCTCTAAGGAAGACTGAGATACTTAAGATCTGGGGAGGATGTGTACTTTTGGGTTTTGATCACATGGTGGAAGACCGCGATAAGGGCGAGGTAGATTATTGGTATCTGTCATGTTTTCATGACCAGCCTCCTCCTAAAGCTATGCCAGAAAGGTCTGCCAGAGAGCCAGTGGATCTAGAAGAGGAGATTGAAGTCAGAATTAAGCAGGCTCGACGAGAGGTAGAAGAGAACTATCAGTCTACTCTGCACGTCTTAAATAATGATTTGGAAAGGGCTAGAGAAGAATTGGTTCACCATGAGGCAAAATTTGGGGC
>NW_025846986.1:788-3688 GCF_002878395.1 Capsicum annuum | reverse complement strand
GCAAAATATACAAAGTTGCTGATTTTCGCTCCATGGGAGTGAGCCGACGAGGTATGATTTTTTTAGACTTACAAGCATATTGATTGAAAATTGATATCGATTGCAAATGAGGCTCATTCACATCGTCCTGATGATGATTCGGTCGGTTGCTTGAACAAGCAACTTCATCACGAAAGTAGTATGAACAAAATTGAGAAGTTTCTCATGCAAGATATGCCTCAACTATAGAGCCTTCCACCCTACGTTTGTTTTTGGGACCCCTTTTCAATTTTCCAATTGCCTTGTGCAATCTTAAGGTTAGATGTTTACTATATTTAACAAAAAAAATATGCATTTAAATATGTTGCAAATGCTTACCGTTCAAATGGATACATCCACCTAGTTTGAATAGGACCACCTAGCCGAGTTTTGTGCACAAGGTGAATGGGAAGATATTCCATCACATCGAAGAATGCTGGTGAGAAAATCTTCTCTAGCTTGATAACAACATTATTACTTTCCATTCACGCCAGATTTTCTTCTGTTAATGTGGTGGCACATAAGTCTTTGAAGAACAAACTGATCTTTGCTATTGGTTTTCATATGTTTTCAGGTAAACCAATAAAAGCAATTGGAAGTAATTGCTTCATGAAAATATGACAATCATGGCTTTTCATTCCATGAAAGATTCCTTGTGTCATATCAACCCTCTTTCCCAAATTTGAGGCATATCCATTGGGCATCTTCAAACTTTGAACCCACTCACATATTTGACGCTTTTGGTCCAACTTGAATGTAAAACTAGCCTTAGGCTCATTGGGCCCCTGCTGTAAGTGTAATTCTTTGCGGTTGTAATATTCTGGTAAGTCAAGTCTGGCCTTAGGATTATCCTTTGTTTTTCCGGTGACATCCATAGCTGTGTTGAACAAGTTGTCAAAATAGTTCTTCTCAGTATGCATGGTATCAATATTATTTCTAAGTAAATTATCTGGCCAATATTCTAACTCCTAAAATATACTCTGCTTAGTCCAGTTATGCAAAACGCCATATCCATCAAGCCCGTACAATCATTCCTCATTGGCTTTAGGCAAATCCTGAACTATTTCCCAGATGTCGTGACTAGAACATTGGAGGGGGACCATCATGTTCCCTTCCATTCCTTCTAAAGACATTTTTGAGTCTCTTAAATTCATGATCAGGTGGCAAGAAACAACGATGACAATCAAACCATGAATTTTTCCTGCCATGTCTCAATGTGAAAGATTTTATTTTTTCTATGCAGTATGGACAAGCCAGCTTTCCAGTGGTCATCTACCCCGATAACATTCCATAAGAAGAAAAATCATTAACAGTCTACATTAGATATGCACACATATTGAAATTATGTTTAAGAGAGATGTCACATCTTTCAACCTCTATATGCTATAAAATCTGAAGTTTATCTATCAAAGGTTGCAAGTACACATCTATTCCGCTTTTTGGATTACGCGGGTCAGGAATAGAACAATTCAGAAATATATAGGGACTAGTCATCAACATTTCTGGAGGAAGATTATAAGGAGTAATAAATACAGGCCAACATGAATATGGCGCACCACCAACTGAAAAAGGAAAGGACCCATCCGCACATAATCCCAATCGAATGTTTTGTGGCTCAGCTGTGAAATCTGGAAAAGTTGCATTAAAATGCTTCCAAGCCTCCCCATCAGATGGATGATACATAACACCAGGGGCTCTTCTATTTTCACTATGCTATCTCATATGAGGAGTTGAGCTGTAGGAAGCATACAACCTCTTCAACCTTGGTATAAGAGGTAAATAATACATTGCCTTAATAGCAATTTGCTTCCCAGTAGAACCACGCTTATATCTAAGGGTCTGACAAAACTTACAGAACTCTAGGTTAGCATCTCCCTTAAAGTATAACATGCAACCATTTTCACAACAATCAATTCTAACCGAAGAAAGACCTAAATTTGACACCAATCTTTTTGTCTCATAGAAAGAATCAGGAACCTCCAAGTCGGGGTGAACTAACTCTTTAATAAAGTCTATAATTGAGTCCATTCCTCCTTCCATAATATTTCAGCCAGATTTAATACTTAATCTAACAGCAATAGACAAACGAGAGTGCAAACACCCGTAAAAAAGGATGACTAACAGCCTGCAATTCTTCGTAGAAATTGCCCGCTTTGCTATTAGGAACATCTTCAACATTTTCCCTAAAGTCAACCTCGTGCTACATCCCAAATGCATCGTGCACCATTTTTGTCATCCTAGTATCTTGAGATTCATTATGCCCTGCAGACCTACTACTTTCTCCAGCAACAAAGTTATTTTGCGCAACATCACCATGAATACCACACAATCTTAAAAAGCCCTCGTGAAACCCCTTTCTATAAAGATGTTACTTTACATCTTTTTCACTTACAAGATTTATACCATCACATCTAACACTAGGACAATGAATTACCCGAAAACGTGTCCAAAGATCAAGTGTCTTAGCATGTTCAACAAATCTTTTGACACCCTCAACAAATTCCTCCCTAATACCCATTCTATTATCATGGTTTCGGTGATATATCCAGCTATAATCATCTTCTATCTACACAATCAATCAAATTCAACTAATTAGATCACGCAGTTTCAACAAATAAAGTCACCAACAACATCACCTTCTAAACACTAGTTCACTATTAAAGTCACCAAAACTTAAGCTTCTTCAACTAACAAAGGCACCAACAAAACTAATTCACTATTAAAGTCACCAAAACTTAAGCATTTTCAACAAATAAAGTCACCAACAACATCACCTCCTAAACACTAATTCACTATTAAAGTCACCAAAAATTAAGCATTTTCAACAAATAAAGTCACCAACAACATCACCTCCTAAACACTAGTTCACTATTAAAGTCACC
>NW_025846986.1:0-688 GCF_002878395.1 Capsicum annuum | reverse complement strand
AACAAATAAAGTCACCAACAACATCACCTTCTAAACACTAGTTCACTATTAAAGTCACCAAAACTTAAGCTTCTTCAACTAACAAAGGCACCAACAAAACTAATTCACTATTAAAGTCACCAAAACTTAAGCATTTTCAACAAATAAAGTCACCAACAACATCACCTCCTAAACACTATTTCACTATTAAAGTCACCAAAACTTAAGCTTTTTCAACAAATAAAGTAACCAAATACATCACCTTCCAAACAAAAGTTCACTATTAAAATCACCGGCACTTAAGCATTTTCAACAAATAAAGTCACCAACAATATCACCTTCTAAACACTAAGTCACTATTAAAGTCACCGACACTTAAGCATTTTGAACAAATAAAGTAACGAACAATATCACCTTCTAAACAAAAGTTCACTTTTAAAGTCACTGGCACTTAAGTATTTTCAACAAATAAAGTAACCAACAACATCACCTTCCAAACAAAAGTTAACTATTAAAGTCACCGGCACTTAAGCATTTTCAACAAATAAAGTCACCAACAACATCACCTCCTAAACACTAGTTCACTATTAAAGTCACCAAAACTTAAGCTTCTTCAACTAACAAAGGCACCAACAAAACTAATTCACTATTAAAGTCACCAAAACTTAAGCATTTTCAACAAATAAAGTCACCAACAACATCACCTCCT
>NW_025846985.1:0-2462 GCF_002878395.1 Capsicum annuum | reverse complement strand
GTATTCGTCTACATTTAATAAAGTCTCTTGGAAATCTTCTATTAGTTGAGAGTTTCTAGTTCTATTATTATTTCTCTTCGGACATACATTGGCTAGATGGTCTATGCTACCACATGTATAACATTCTAATTTATTTTTATAATTTCTATCACTTCTATATTTTCTAACATGTCTATCTCTATTTAACCAAGGTTTTTTAGCCTTTGACTTTCTTAAGAAGTATTGTTTTCTACTATATGGTTTCTGATTATTTCTTTTCTTATATTTTTTATGTTGTTTTTGATCGTAATTCTGGGTTGTGTATATAACAGATTTATAGAAATTCATTTCATTTCTCTTTAATTGTTTTTGTATTTGTATGTTTGTACATTTTTCTGTTAATATATTCATTATATGTTGTGTTCTATGTCCTATTGTCCATTTTAAATTTGGGTTAGCAACTACCCTATCTCTCTTGTACCATCTATCTTCTATTTCTCTTCCTAAGGCTCCAGGTAATTTATTGAATAATTTTTTGCCTAATTCTTCATTAAAAGTATTTCCGCTGACGGTACAATAATAGAAATAGTCTTGTAGGAGTTTCTTTATATATACCCAATGCGAAATACTTAATTGTTCTAGTTTGATTAATGCTTCCTTTTGTAGTGCTAATAATCCACTATTTGGATCTTTCTCCATTAATAACATATGCATTTTATTTGTAAAATTATAGGGATTTGGTCCCATACTTAATAGAACCTGGAAATCATATGGGCAATTTGTCTTAAAACTTTCCCATGTAGCTTTTGCAGATTCCCCTAAAAATGTTTCTAAATATTTATACATTGTTTCCGTATCCGTTTCCGTATAATGTCTTAAGTAATCTGCAGCTACTATTCCTTTCCATAAGTCTATCACTGTATCCCACATTTGGGGATCATGTGCTGCTATATTTAGAATTTTACCTTTACTGCCTCCTTCTTGTAATTTAATTGGTTCCTCTATTGGCATTCTTTTTCTAGCTGGTTTTATATGATCTCCCCTAAGTTTTGTATCTGGGTTTATCCTAATTGTTGGCCTTCTAGGTACATTACTCGTACTATAATCTATTGGTTGGGGATTAGGGTTTGTTTGTTGGAAAGGGCTAGCACTTGAGGAGCTAGTTGGTTCTAATTCTGCCAGTTCTTTATAACTTATGGTAGAACTTAGTATAGAGAGTGTGTCTTCATTTTTCCTTTCAAAGACTGATTTGTTATTTCTATATCCTAAATTATCATTTCTCTCTAAGCAGTTTTTAAAATGTTCTACACATTCTTCAATTTTCATGTCGTCTTTTTGACATCCTTTACATTTAAAAGTTATATATTTATATTCTTCCGCTAAAGTTTCAGCCTTTTCTATGGTCATGTCTACTTCATATCCCTCTTGTAGGACTTCTATATTCATAAACTCGCTTTCTGTTTCGATGTTACTCTCTGTTTCATCATCCTCTAAATTTCTTTTAGTTGTGTAATTATAATCGGTAAACCTGACCGAGGTTTCTCCTTTGCTTGTAGTATATAATAGATGAGAGTCTGGTGTAAAAATTTTTGGTTTAGTAAATTTGTTTAAATTCCATTCTAAACCTGCATATAATTCAGGGTCTATTTTTATTGGTTTTATTAAACTTATGCCTTTATTTCCCATTATTTCAACTACATCATTTACTTTTAGTTTAAATTTTGTATTACTGCTAAAAGTTAATTTTCCAATAAAACCTATGCACATTAATAAATTATTTTCACTATTCATTTCTTCGTATCCTTTAGTTTGAATTCCTATTTTAATATTTTTTCCAAATTCTTTTAAGTTCATTAGAAAGTCTAGACTTATATAGAATAATCCTCCATTATTAGTCATATCTACTTCAGTTAATCCTATTATTGATTTCTTAATGTCTGACCATCGATCATCATATATTGTTATTAATACTTTGGATCCTAGATTTTTTCTAGTTAGGCCTTTTATTCCTATAACTATTAAACCCATATGCATTAATACCATTCTATTTTTTAGATGTCTTAAGGAATTAGCATTTACTAAATCTAGTATTTTAAAGTCCTCTCCTATAGCCGATATTTGTTCTTCTCTATAATGTCTGTATAACTGATTGTCTGTAGAAAAATATCCTGCGTTATATAGTGTTTTAGGATTTAATAATTTTAATTGATGTTGTTGGAAAATTTGTAGGTCTTTGTCTACATCTATTATTTCGTTAAGTTGACCTATTCGACTATCAAGGCCAGAATTCCTAGGAATTTAGAGGTTAATCCATCGTTGGTATTAAGAAATTAAGAGGCTAACCATATACTAAGGGTAAGAATTTTATAGATAATTTAATTTACATGATTGTAAAATAACATTTAAACATGGATATAAGAACATAAATATTTTTGTGGGGAAAATATGTAAATAAGAACTTACATGAAGTAACTAGGAGAGAG
>NW_025846984.1:0-1461 GCF_002878395.1 Capsicum annuum | reverse complement strand
GCTTGAAGATGACCCTTTATCAAAGGGTCATCTTCAAGCTCATCGGTACAATCAAAACAGAGCTATGCCATGAGGCCACCGGAATCCTTTGCACAGGCCGTGGACCCTGCAATATCCAAAACAGCACCTACTCCTCCTATCAAAGAGGAATTCAAATTCATTACCACTCAGGTAATGCCCATTATCGCTTTAGACAAGGAATATGAGGGCTATCCTCTGGAACAGCTTATTAAACCAGCCTACAACGATAAAAATTTTGTGGATACAGAGAGTCCGCTTAAGACCCGAAGATTTTATGAAGCCATTTTGATAGACACAGATTCTATCGAAGTCGAGCACACAATGAACGAAAGGAATCCTAAATATATTGATTATTCGAGGTTCACCATTAAGAGGGTATTAACCCCATTTAATTGGTTTGCAGATCACCTGCATACCCCCATTGCCTTATCTATGCCACATAGTCCCCAAACATACAATTGGTACGACTACAAGTCTGCTTGGTTCAATTTCCTCTATGTTCGACTAGGACATACCTGGTTTGTCAAATATTGCCCTGCTATGGTAGAAGCCATTATACCCAGATGGTTTTACGAATGGTGGGTAAACTTTGGAGGAATCAAAGAAATCCTCCCTCAACAATTCCTTAACCGTTTCTCAGAATTTTGTGCAAAAGAAGGATGTGTAACCCTTCCAGAGTACATTCAAATATGCAAATTCTTCATTAAGAAGTGGGTCTCCTACATCATCTCCTGGAACTTCGCCAAAGGAGAACAAGATAAAATTAAATATTTATCAAAAGAAATAAAGGTTAAAGGCTGGACCCCCAAGCTAGCAGCTCCAAAAACTCCCGATAAAGGACGAAAACCAGTATCTTCTGTGAGTGTCTCACAGAATAAACAGGCACTCAAAGAAAAATTGAAAAAGGATTTGCCAGATATGGAAAGCCAAGAAACCAACGAAGAAGAAGTACTACAGCTTCTAGAAGAAGCCTCTTCCATAGGAAGCAGTGATAATAATGGGGATATGTTAAACCCCAAAGGAATTGCTAGGGCCTATATGGACCCCTACTAAGAATAAAGAGACGACCCCTTCAAAAGATAGAGGTTCAAAGAACCGGAATTATTTTTTGAAGAGGCATTCTACTATTCCTTGTGGGAATCCACAGGACCTGACATGCTTTGGATAACAATCAATTAGTTTTACAAAAAGCAAGCCAAAGGAATCTGCTTTTCAAAAGAAAAGGCCAAAACCATCTGGAACCAGAAAACGGATCGTGAGAACAACTTCTGAAAATTAATCTAAACAAAGGCAAGAGATTTAAACAACTTACAAATTTATTGAAACTTCAAGGAAAACATTACAAAATGTTTTTACAAGAGATTGGGCAGGAGAGAATTTCTAGTATCTATGGAAATTTCTGATGCCTTCTCTTATGTTACAAACTGTCTTATATAGACA
>NW_025846982.1:0-1591 GCF_002878395.1 Capsicum annuum | reverse complement strand
ATATGTATAAGTTATTGAATTCCTTTGATGTAAAAAAATAATAATAACACGGTTACTAATAATTGCTTTAGATGACCTATTTAAATCTAAGGTGATGCATTTTTGTAATTTTTTTTTCTTAAAGAAACACTCTCTTGTTGAGGTGTCAACCATCTGTTTGATTTACTCCATTTAAAATTGATTATTTATATTTTTTAAATAAGTTTTTAATATATATGAAATTTGAGTTAAAATTATTAAATGAATGTGAAATTGTATCTTGTATATTGTATATTGCATCAGCCCCTAAATAGGATACAAACAAAACAGTCTAACTTTCCTAAAGAAAAGTGGAAAAGTAAGAGGGGCATGCGGTCAGCTGTTGGATTCTATCCTACAGGAACCAACATTAGCATATTTTGTACTCTTTATCTTAAAATAGAAGCACATGACACCACCTGTAATATTTTACTTGATGAATGGCTCTGTTTTTGGTATAGATTAGCTACATCAAAACAAAGATTTAACTCACAATAGTCTAATTATTGTTAAATTATTTATTTAGAAATAATTATCAGTAATAATTATATTTAAAACTCTTTATAGATGCACCTAAAGTCTATAACAACATTAGATCTATAATTAACTAATTATAAAATTTTCGCATTTTTTAACAAAGTGCATATCTATTATCGCTAAAAAATTTTATTTGTTGTAAATATATTACAATATATAGTGAATGTCTACTTTACTATATATAGTGAATGTTTATTTATGGACAAGTTAGAAACCCCAAAGTTAATTTTCCCCTATAAATAAAGGGAGTTTTCTTCATTGTAATTCACTCTTCAAGAATCCCTCAAGAGAAATAAGAATTACTCTCTATTCACTCTTCTTCTTTGTTCTTTATTGTTTTATAACACGTTATCAGCACGAGACTCCACCAAACAAGATGGGATTATAAATCTAAAGATAATTTTAAGGTTAGTAATTCCTTATATTATTTGTCTTTTGTTACTAATAATATAATTATTGTTGGATTTGGAAAAAAATAATTGGTTTGGAACCATTTATGCTTTAAATTTATTCCTCAAGAACGATATTATCAAAAGGGATGATAATATGTTGGGTTTAAGTCCCATCAATTTATGCCTAAGACGTCTTTATATGGGTAAGACGTTGAGTTTGAATCTCAATGCATTATATTGATGATATTATGATGGCTAAAACAAAATAATGTGTTTTTAATGAAAAGTCATGAAATATGTCCCATTGAATATGCTTCATTCCATGAAGTGAATGTGGTAGCAATATATGATAAGTCTGAAATATGACAATCTACTTCATTCTTAAAGTATATATTATAGAAGTGCATAATATGTCTGAAAGAAGACAAGTGATTGAATGCATGAATATACGCGTGGAGGGATAATATGATAAACGCGGATGATGATCATAAGATATGTTAGAGAAAAAAATCTCTAGATCATATGTATGCCTCGATTTGCTCCTGAAGTAGCAATATCATACAAGAGGTTATAAGCTATCAATTTGATAGGGTTAAGACACGATTATATTTCATTCATGGGAATGAAAATTTTAATTGTTATAA
>NW_025846981.1:0-1034 GCF_002878395.1 Capsicum annuum | reverse complement strand
TCTTTTTTTTTTTTGAACTTACGGTACTTTACAAAACGTAAAAAAAAATATCCTTTTTTTGAATTTTCGGATTGTGCAAAACAAAAGCCATAACGAATTCAAAAATAAACTACGACACTCTTCTTTTTTCGTTCTTTTCGACTCACTTTTCTATTTTTTTTTCTTTTTCGTTTTTGCCTACACACCTTACTCCTAACAAATTAATTTATTTTTTCCAAAAATCAGTCCGTCAAATGACCACGTTACCCTTAATAATGCAACAGTTAGCACGTAGGGATGCTTTAAAGGGGAGTCTCCTACAAAGAGCCATGTGGGTCCCACTAGATCTCCGCATAATGCACATAAGCATGGTCTAAAGGCTGACCTACGTTGTGGTTTACTAACAAGGCTGTTCGGGGAGCGTATGGTCGATAGTGGCTGCTTTGCTTTCCACCTACTCCATAACACCGACGGCTCCCCCCTAAAATAAGGGTGACTCAACTAGAGGTTGTGTACAACACGTGTACTACGGACTTGTTGCAGAAAGAAGGCCGGGGGATGGACTCATGATGACAGGTATAAAGCGGTAACACATAGGATAAATAATATAAACAAAGAGCACGAAAAAGCACAAAAAGTGAAAATAACACAAACAATAACCACAAACAATGTTTATACACTCGTAATGCCAAGCAAAGCCGATACGACTCCAAAAATAGCTCAAATTCTGAAAACTTGTCATATTCCCCAGTAGAGTCGCCAGAAGCTGTCACACCCCTTTTTTACGCGTACTCCAAAAAATGTGTATTTTAAGAGTCGAAAGGGTTTTATTATTTAAGTGACAAGAAAAATAAAAATTTGTTTCGGAAAAGGATTATTTGCATTTTTTATTCAGAGTCGCCACTTCGCATAATCCGGTGTGCCAAGTCACCTTTGGAAAATCCTTTTCAAAACCGTTTGACTCTTAAACCGGTTTGCGAACAGAGATTCCGACTAAGGAATTCTATTGATCAAGGGGTGCCTAACACCTTCCCCTCGATCAATAGAATTCCTTA
>NW_025846980.1:428-1017 GCF_002878395.1 Capsicum annuum | reverse complement strand
TTCCTGACCTTGAACCAATTGAGAGACAAGAAATAATCATAATTTATCAGTCTAATGCATACAAGTACTATAGTATGCAACATATCATATTTTAGAACAACACATGAAGCTTTGTTCTCATTAGCAATGATTTAACTATTTATCGAAGGCATTCTATGTCAAACCATAACCATCAAAGTGAATTGTCTTGATTACACAATCTGAAAGTTATGCTCTTAACTCAATTTTATTGAGCAAGCAACTTTATGAATGTCAAACTGTAGGTTGACGATATCACATAATAGGTGAACGGGCCCATATTCACCTTTTATACTTTTCAGATTTAAGGGATCCAATCCCAATATTAGTTGGTCCAACCAACTTATCATGAGAATAAATACATAAACAATCTTTGAAGAATCTTCTAGTTCTTCAATACATGTCTAATACTCAATATGCACATCTTTGAGATGTCACAATCGTTCATATCAACTTATGAACTCATTTATAGTAGTAAACACAAGTTTACCATGACATGTATTTGTTTATTTAGTAAATTTTATATTTACTATTACATGAATAAATTTTAGATTTACTACTATAGAAGTAG
>NW_025846980.1:0-328 GCF_002878395.1 Capsicum annuum | reverse complement strand
CAACTCACCTCTGAAAGAGGTGAGTTGTGATACCATCACAATCAAGTGCACATTTGCATTAATAAGTTTCTCATTCCCCAGGAATGGAATATAATCGTACCTTAAGCCTATCAAATTTTGATAGCTTATAACCTCTTTCATGATATTGCTACTTCAGGAGCAAATTGAGGCATACATATAATGTAGAGAATTTTTCTCTGATAGATCTTATAGTCATAATAAGCATGTGAAAATATTATCACTTTTTATGTCCCTCCATGCTTATATTCATATGTTCAATCGCTTGTCTTTTTTCAGACATATGAAGCATTGCTACTACATTCACTTC
>NW_025846979.1:0-1273 GCF_002878395.1 Capsicum annuum | reverse complement strand
GCAACAAATGACTAACCTGTTGCAATAGCTAACTCATCTATTGAAAATTATCCAACAAATATAGATATTTGTTGCAGCAGATGACTAAATTGTTGCAATATATGACTCATCTATTGGAAATTATTAAATAGAAGATATATATGTGAACTCAGAACCAAAATGAGCCATAGAATTTAAAAAGTGATCAAAATAGGTCACCTATTTAAAAAGTTACCAAAATAGGCTAAGCGTAATAATTTATTACGTTTTCTATTTTTTTCTTAACGGTCAACTAATGGAGTTGACTTTTACAAAAATGTAAGAATTTCTTACGTTTTATATTTTTTTTTCTAAAACGAAAGAAATTCTTACGTTTGATAAAAAAAATATAAAACGTAAGAATTTCTTACATTTTACATGATGACCGAGGAAAAAATGCAGTGAATTATCAAATCAATTAAAAAAATATTAAAAAATGAGTTGTTCAACATAACAAAAAGTTACGTTCTTAACTTTATTATAGCAGTGGTCCCCCACCCATAATTTTTTTTTCCACAAATGTCCCATCACTTCTACTTTTTTCTTCTTTTTACATATGATAATTATGAATTTTTTGATTAGTTAAATTTATTTATATTTTACATATAGTTCAAATAATTTATTTTTTTCTCTATGTAATAAATTTTTACGTTTTACATAAAATTTTTAAAAAATAGAAGTATCAATTACCTCATTAACTTAGCAATTTTCTTATATTTATTCTATATCAAAAAATAATCACTTCTATCCTTAATTATCCGATTTCTCTCTAAAAAAATTTATACTTTTGAGTTTTCCTCTACTCCAAAATAGTTAAATGTTGAATTATCGTCGATCAAATATGTAACTATATAAAAGAATTATATATTTTTGGCGTGTTAGAAATATGAAATTAATTTTTTCGGATAGTGATTCATCATAGTTTTCAATTAGTGTTTCGATTAGTATATTGAGGAGACTCACATGCACAAATACGTTTCATATTATAATTAATGGAGTAAAAAATCACAATTTAATTTAGGAACACTCCTAAATTAATATAAGAAAATATATTTTTTCAAGAACACTCCTAAAAAAATATAATTCTTGTATATAGTAGCATATTTGATCGACGATAATTTAACATTTCACTATTTTGGAGTAGAGGAAAACTCAAAAGTATAATTTTTTTAAAGAGAAATCGGATAATTAAGGATAGAAATGATTATTTTTTGATATAGAATAAATATAAGAAAATTGTTAAGTTAATGAGGTA
>NW_025846978.1:0-4415 GCF_002878395.1 Capsicum annuum | reverse complement strand
CCATAAACTTAAACTTAGAAAAGAGATTCTTGGGCTTCATGGACGAAAGGAGTCCATGAATGAACACTACGCATACCTTAGTTCGTGATTTCGTGAAGATTGACGGAGAAACTTTCTTGGAATTAGATCTTCTATGAAAATCCCAGCTTGTTATTGAGAGGTTTATGAGAGAAGAGAGTGTATTTTGGTTGAAGAGTGGTTGAATCACGTGTTAAAGGTCTTAAATAGGGGTGGGAAGTTGAACTTTTTAACCTTGGACGCGTCATTTAATTTCAGTAAAATTTTCCCGAACTGAACCCCTGGCGCGGCGCGGCGCTATCACATCGTGTCAATGAAATTTGACAATTGGGAAACTGAGGGATGGCGCGACGTGGAGCCATCACGTTGCACCTTCTTTTGTGACCTAGAACTTTGGCACAACGTGGAGAAAATCGCGCTAAGACACTGAAAAAGGACAATTCTGAATTTGGGCCTTGGCGCGACGCGCTATAATTGCATACCCATACTAGAATTTGCTAAATGTCATTTCCACTTGTGGCGTGGCGCGTCACAGACTAATATGGCTCTGTTTTACGACAAAAACTTAAAATAATCGTAACTTCTAACTCAGTTATCGGATTTGGGTTAATCTTATATCGATGGAAAGCTTATTGAATTTTTCACATGAAAAAAAGTGAAAATCTTAAAAATTCCTATGGAATAACCATCATTCAATTTAGAAGTTAATACTAGACATTCTTGAGATTAAATTTGCTAGGAAAAGTACGGGGTACTACAATAGGCCACCCCACGGGCACAACACATAGATAGACATTTTTCATGATTAGTTCCCACCCTTAACATGCGTTTTTACCATCATTTACTACCCAGCTCAGTCTGAAGAGTTAAGTCACAACCTACCTCCAAAGCCGAAATCGATCCGCTACACTTGAACCTGCGACTTTAATTTTCATGAACAATCCCAAACTCTACTAAAAACATCAAATATGAAATCTATGCGTCAAAACAAAACCAGCAACACCCTTATTGACTACTTTTAGTTTGGGGTCAAAATGGGCCCCCAAAATGGGTTTTTGAAAAAAAGGGAAAAAATCAGAACTTTACTTCAAAAATATGTTCCCCATATTTTTAGGAACATACAGCTGAAAACCCAAGTTATATCGAGTAAAAAATGGGGTTCAAATCGAAGAAAAATTATATTTGAGCTTTACCGGATAAAATCTTTGAAATCTGGATTAAAATCAAGAATCAGAGTTGTTTTGAAGGTTAAATTGATGAAAAACTAGTAATTATAAGATAAAAATATTATTCAAGTGAAAATGAGTGAAAATGGGGTTTAAAATCAAGCCCTAAGATTTTTGGGGTTTTGAGAAATTAGTCAAGAAATTACTAAGAAATAAGTGAATTCTTACCTTAAATTCATAATAAAACCAAGAAATGAGTATTAATCTATCTTCCCAAGCTCCCACAAACTTTACTTTTAAGCTCTCACAATATTTTAGGGTTTAAATCTCAAGAGTTAAGATGAAAATGAGCTAAATGTGTCAAAAGGGTGTGTGGGCGATGCAACTTTATTAAATTTAAATCCGTACAAAATTTAAATTATATTAAATTCAAGATATATCAGTCCCAAATAAATATTGTGGATTAATATAATTGAATTAATTATTTAAGTCCAAATATATATGAGTTTAATTAAAGTCCAATTTTTATTGGGTTAGCCTATCGATTTGGGCTACAAAATGAGGAGCTCACTTTACTAAACCCAAGATATTGTCATATTCTAGAGATCCAAATAAGCGTCACGTGTCAAATGACGTGGCATACCAAGTCAAGTGAATGAGCCAATAGGACCATTCCACATGTCAAAATAATGCAGCAAGCCCATGAAATAAAAACCCATAAAAAGGCGACACATCACTCAAATCTGATTGGTCAAAGGAAGTCCATATTGATCATGACTTTTTTTTTCACAAGTATAAATAGGGGTCTCATAGTTCAGAAAAAGGGACCCCCTAGAACTCTAAAAAGAAGCAAGAGAAAGATCGTGGATCAAACACCGCAATTTCTCTAAAAAGCTCAAACATTCAAATCAAGTTCATCAAAATTCAAGATCAAGAACGCAATATTCAAGAAAAAGCTCAAAAGCCCTTGAATTCAAGCACAAGTCAAGATCAAGTCCCTTAAATCAACAAATCAAGTTCAAATTCAAGATCAAGCTTTAACCCCTTGAATTTATATTTGAAAAGGTGAATCAGAGGATTCATAGAGATTGTAATACTCGCATTGAAATCAATAAATTGGTTGTTGCAATATTTTTTCTTGTCTCGAATTATTTAATTTTTGGTCTTAAAAATTTTACTGTCCAACAAATTCTAGTATGTCCAGTGGGACAATCTCTACCTCTCATCTCAACTTTTCATACTTCAAAGTTTAAGAACAACGAAATGACTTCCAAAAAGGTCAACTCTCAATCAACTGCTTCCAAGGCTGCTGACTCAAAGTTCTCTGCTGAAGTAGAAAGCATCCTTGGTGTTATTTTTAGAATCTTAGGAGCTATCACGAGGAGCAAGGCAGGTTTGCTAGGATAACAAACACATCCAGTGTCGTCCGCGCCAACTCCAACTTTTGGATCTTCAACCCCAAAAGAAATGAAGTCCAATGCAAGTGCTTCGAAAAAAGGAAGCAGTGTAGTGGAATCGCTTAAGAAGAGTCTAGCTCTACTTGAGCATTTCGTTTCTAAATACTCTAGTGTAAAGAGCGATGATCGTTCAAGCGACTCATCATCTCCAACTACACCACATAAGTTGAGCACTTCAAAGATCAATTTGTGCGATAATCTGTGCTACTCTCCATCTCCTGTGATTGTGTAAACGATGGTGACTGATGCCTCATCTATAGAGAAGAAACTTGTGAATCTGGCAAAGGCAATTGAAGGCCTAACCAAATATATTCAAAATCAAAATGCTCAAACTGATAAGATAGTGGATAGGGTGGAAGGTCTGATAGACGGAGAGTCTAGCCATGCACCTGGAAAATCTCTAGAGGTTCATGAGATAGAAAATCCTGTGAAACAAACACCATCGACTAAAGAGATGCAAGTTTCTGCTGAGGGAATGATCCCGATTGGGAAATTGAGGGAATTTATTGAAGGGACCCTCAAAGGCAAGTATGATGTTGTCACCAAGTCTTCCTTTACATATGCCAAGCCTTACACTGCAAGAATAGATATCCTCAAAATGCCTGGTTGCTATCAACCCCCCAAATTTCAATAATTTGAGGGCAAAGGTAACCCAAAATAGCATGTCGCACACTTTGTTGAGACATGTAACAATGCTGGAACTTACGGTGACTATCTTGTCAAATAGTTTGTTCGTTCCCTAAAGGAAAACGCCTTTGATTGGTATATGGACCTCGAGCTAACTCCATCGATAGTTGGGAGCAATTGGAACATGAGTTCCTAAATCAGTTTTATAGCACAAGGCGTACAGTGACCATGATAGATCTCACAAATACTCAGCAAAGAAAGGATGATCCAATTATCAACTTCATCAATCGATGGAGAAATGCGAGTCTAAACTACAAAGATAGGCTTAGTGAAGCTTCTGCAATAGAGATGTGCGTCCAAGGAATGCACTGGGGGCTTCTCTACATCTTGCAAGGAATTAAACCAAAATTCTTTGAAGAGTTAGCTACTTATGCTCATGACATGGAGTTGAGCATGTCTTCTACTGGAAAGAAAGGAGCACCTATCCATGACCCTCGAAGGGGAAAGGATAAACAAAAACCCAAAAGATGGGGTAAGTTTGATCCCAAAAATGAAAATAAAGAGTCCATAAATGTTGATGTGTCTCCTATGAAGTTCACCACAAAGGTGAGCAAGAAGCAAAGTGTGAAAACTACTTCTGGAATACGTCCAAATCAGAAAACTTTAAAGGAGATGCAAGAAAAGGAATATCCCTTCCTTTATTCTGATGTTGCTGAGATTTTCGATGAACTCCTTCAGTCTAAGCTCATTGAAATCCCAGAGATGAAGCATCCCAACGAAGCTGGAAGGACCAATGAACGTAATTATTGTAAATATCATAGGCTCATAAGTCACCCTCTGGAGAAATGCTTTGTCTTTAAAGATAAAGTCATGCAATTGGCAAAAGAGAAGAAAATCTTCTTCGACGATGAGAAAACCAGTTATCATCAAATCTCTATCACTTTTGGCTCGTTCGACCTGGTTCAAATATGTGTCAAAGATCATAATGATAAGATATTAGAGCCTAATAGGTCTTTAGTTGATAAAGGCGATGATGAAGGTTGGACTCTGGTGACCAGGCGCAGACATAAGAAGATGATTCTGCAAAAAAGAGATGTACGAGAAGCCAACCAGAAGGATAATGGTGAAGAAACCAAGGAAACAAAAA
>NW_025846977.1:934-1708 GCF_002878395.1 Capsicum annuum | reverse complement strand
AATCCTGACATAATTTACATGAAAGTCTTTACATAAAGACTTTAATATCTAACTATAAGAAAAAAATCATAAATGCTTTTGGCTTGAAAAGTCAAAAAGCCTAATCTATCTAAAGACTTTACAAACTTTATACAAAAGATTTTACGTAAAGTAAATTTATTCACATGTCTTTTGTATTTTTCTCTTTCTTCCTTGTATCTTCTTTGGTTATCTTCTCTATTTTCTTATCAGTGTAGCATCACATATGAAATAAAGTTGTGCTTGCCACTACATCAGTTGCATATGTGGTCTTTGTGTTTTTGGCCAACTTTTTCACAAAATTGATCCATAGCTTCTTCTGAAATAATTCCCTTTCTGATATATCTTGTTAACGGTTGTTCTTTTGGTCTAAGGAATGTTAATCCCCATTTTCTAAGTTCTTCCATATCTTGGTCTCTAACTTCTTTGCAAATTGAATAAATCAATGCTTGATTCCTCGAATTATATATCCAAACTGGTTTTTTATTTGAATAATTATTAAGTAACTCTGATAATATATTACTTATACCAATAACTTACTGTAAAATTCTGGTATCTGCATTTTTGATATCTCATCATGTTCGCATATTTCTTCCAGAATAATATAATCTCTGGTCATACCTATTTTGACCATATTAATAGTCTGTTTAATTTCGTCAAATAATATTTCTACTGGTGCGGAATAAAATCAAACATAGAATAATTGTCTGTTGGTAATTCTCTTGTAAGTCATAAATTCACAAAGAATTTATGACT
>NW_025846977.1:0-834 GCF_002878395.1 Capsicum annuum | reverse complement strand
CTGGTGCGGAATAAAATCAAACATAGAATAATTGTCTGTTGGTAATTCTCTTGTAAGTCATAAATTCTTTGTGAATTTCTGAGATTCATATTAACTCTTCTCCATTGGTTGTGTAAACCGTAGATAATAATCCATAATAGTAACATGATTTAATAAAATTTGGGTTTGTACTTGGTAGGGCAATAAGTTTATTGTAATTTTGGCATTTTTGGGTAATATATCCTTTTTGTTGTGCGGCTAGCTCTTCACTTTGAATAGGTTTGGTATTTAATATGGTTTCTATGGTGTATATGTTTTCAATGTATTTACGAGAAGCATAGTTGTATGTCCGTTTTTCTTGGTTAAGTGATTCGGAATATGTATATATCTGGGACAGTGGGAATGATTCTTAATTTTGTATATTTGGTGTATATGGTTTTGAAAATATTTGGTTGAGGTTATAATTCTTTTTCTTTGCTATTTCAGGTCTATTTTGAGTGTATTTTTCTCTATAGATGTTCCTGCAGCTGTAATTGAAGTTTCATTAGTAATTTGAGTTTTAAGGTGTTTCTCATCGTCATCTTCTAGGTCTAGTTTTTTAATGTGATCTTCCTGCACAGTATCTTGTTTTTTATAGTGCTCGACCTACACTTTTACATTTGTAACTTCAGTAGTTAGTGTAATAACTCGTTCTTGTAATAACCCCATTTGTTTAAACATTTGGAGCAATAAGTCAGTCTGGGTATTTTTGGCATCAACCTCTACCATTGGTAAATCAGTTTGAGTAGCTTTGTCTTGATAAGTAATCTGCAATGATATTTTTGTTAGTATTGATTACTTCAATTGTAAATGTAA
>NW_025846976.1:0-1655 GCF_002878395.1 Capsicum annuum | reverse complement strand
TTCATTATCGGTCTTGATAACAAAGAGACTAGGGTCAGATCTGACCTTAGGAGGAGGAGGAGCCATTTCGGAGGCTGAAGGGCTTCCAGGCTCATAGAGGTTTTCAGGCTCGTGAACCTTAGTGGTTTGGTAATAGACCTTTGGGACAGAACCCGAGTAGTCAACACCTCGAATTGGTCCCTTGTTGTCATGGTGCTGCTCGTGCTCCTCCGGGGGTTTGGAAGAAGAGGCACATGTAGACATAGATCGGCGAGAAGAAGAGAGCCGAGCTGGATCAAGTCCAAGAAATTTCAAGTCGATAGATCCATCCGGATGTTGGATGATCCGTTCGATCTGAGAACGTTCAGAATACGTTCGTGTAGGACGAGTGATGGCCTCAAAATGCCAATCATTACTATGAAGGATATCATCCCATACAAGGGATTTAGGAACAAAGACGGTGCTACGGTCTTTGTTTGCTTCCATCAGAGTGGTAACCCCTTTTGGACTTGTGAATCTAGCTTTAGGGGCTAGAGTAGTACCCATAAGTCGATAATATACACGGTATATAATCGCTATTTCGCGGGTATTATCCTTACTATTCATGTTTTTCGTTTTAACATTTAATGTCAAAACGTCCATGATGTTAGGATCATTTATATCCACAGAGAAATTTGGGTAACAGTTAAAGTAAACCGGGCCGTCGGCGAGGTTACTTTGAATTACCCCTAAGAGTGAATCGTCAAAATTTAAAAGACGAGCATCTCTTAGGATAGCACAGACAGGTATATCTAAACCCTGTCGGAAGAGAGGCTTAATAGCAACTTGAACAAGTCCAACATGTAAATAATTAAACAGATTTTTAAATCGGTTTATATCTAACTCGTTGAACAGTTGAATAATTTCTAAAGCATTATTAATGGCAACAGTAGACTCAGAGGTCTTGATATTATGTTTTTTCAAAAAACTAAATCTTCCTATTTGGTAAATAGTACTGAAAGATTCTTCTGGAATACTCCAATTTTGAAGATCATTTTCAATAGTGGCAATCGGAGTTGCCGAAGAAGAAAGGTTAACAGTATTCTTGACATGACTATTCATCATTAAAACAAGGCTGTCTAGAGACTAACAGAGCAGATATATATGCAAAGAGACATATTAAAGTGATCAGATATGCAATGACAAAACATAATTATGCAAATAGATCGATGGCTTATAGGATCTTAACAAGTTTTAATGGCATTACTCTACAGACTGCTAAGTGTTTTCTCAGTGACGGGACCACCAAACAAGGTCTAACACGCTTCTCCTAAGCTTAACGACCTATACTTTCAGGCTGACCAACGTCCTCACCGGAGATTAATCGGTTCTGTCAAACACTTAAACAGTACTTAGAAACCCCGAACTTGGCATTAAAACCCCATTATAAGACAAGATATAAAAGCATAATTAAAGATTTTGGAAAAGCATATAGATCAAGTTAGTATGTTCTTTAACATATAAATTTAGCTCATGCTCTAGACAGGCTATATGTTTAGCTGCTCATGCTAAACATACAGTCTGCCAACATGGCTCTGATACCAGAAAGACGGATCGTGCGTATTATATGCGTATTATAATACGCATATAATTGGGGATAAAATCAGCAACATAATTGAGGCTTCCTAAGAACCTTT
>NW_025846975.1:0-2059 GCF_002878395.1 Capsicum annuum | reverse complement strand
CTAAATTGTCTATAATTTTTTTGGCGTAACTTTTCTAATTCTTCGACGGATAAATCCTCTGGAATTGGTCTATTTCCTTGTTCCTCCATTGCTTCCATTCCATCATCACTATTTTCCTAAAAAATCTCATCTATTTCGTCTTCAATATGGGGCGGTAATTTGGGGAGCCCAAAATTTCTTCATTCGGCGTTGATCCAATCTCTAAATAATACCGAAATCTCCAAACTATCCCTTGCTAACGAATACCGATGATCTCCTATTATAAATCTTCCTGCGCTGAAAGCTTGCTCCGAAGCAACTGAAGAAGCTTGAGCTGATAACAAATCTCGAACCATCCTTGAAAGTTTTGGAAATTGTCTGATCCGGGTCTTCCACCACGATAAAAGTTGTTGTTTTTCAGTTTCATCTCTAATATTTGCCCGGTCCTGCGAAAGATACGAATCAAAATCATTACTCCTACAACATTGAAGACCAAGTTCTTCGCCCATCTCGTCATCTAAATCATCATATTTAAGTCTAGAACTAGGAGGTTCAATCGGCCCAATATTTTGTTCCATAACTTGATACAAGTTATATAAACTCCTAGCTGTAGATACTATGCTAGCATAACAAGTTTCAACTGATGGCTTTTGATGAAGTCCAATTTCTAAATTGTTGTATAATTTTCTAACCAACATCACTGTATCATGTTCTTTATAAAATGGGTTTAATAAATTAGTTGTTAAAAGAATTTGTGGAATAGGAAAATAATATTTTTAAAATTTTTCAATCATAACTTCAATTGCCTCTTTGTTAGGATATATTTTTTTATATTCAACAAGTACTTTAGAAATAGCAGTAATAGTTACTAAAACAGAACAAATAGTTGAAGTATATTGAGCAGATACTGTGTTCGTAGCTTAATAAAAAGTTTTCAAAAATTTACAAAGTTCTTCTACTTCAGTCCAATAATCTTCATCTAGCATTAAATTAACATCCTCATTATAAGAATTATAAACTAATTGTATAGGTTTACGATATATAACAGCAACTTCAAACATTTGAAACAAAGAATTCCATCTAGTAGGAATTTCTTTAGGAATTTTTCTATATGGAAGGCCACATTATTCACATTTACGTTTAAAATCATCCATTACAACCTTTTTTTTATTTTTAAACATAGAACTACAAGCAATTCGCACTTTAAGACAACCATTTTCAAACAAATGAATACCATCATGTACTATCAAATTTAAAATATGTGCAAAATATCTAACACGAAAATGATCTTGATACATTAAACATAATCTAGTTTTTAACTCGTCAATAACTTTCAAATTATTAGAAGCATTATCTAATGTGCATGCCATAGGTTTACCAATAAATCTAAAATATTTCATGCTCTCCGCTATTGTATTAACTATATACATACCGATTTTAGACTCATCGACATATTTATAAGCAATAATTTTGCATGTTCCAATCGTGATCAATCCAATGAATCGTGAGAGTAAAATAGTCATTACCTACAACACTAATACCCATATCAGAAGTAACAGATATTCTACCATCAAATTTATCAAATAAGCAACCAAGAAAATGACAATGTTCAGCTTGAAATTTAAAAATATCATTTTTAATTGTATTTCGTGAAAAACCTTTAAAAGAGGGATTATATACTCGTTGAATATAATGAATAAAATCGGGATGCAAAGGAAAACTAAAAGGCAAACCTATAACAGCAACCATTTTCGCTAGTTCTTCTCTATCTACATCTTCACTATATGTCGAGGATGAACTTGCTTCAGCCGGGTTAAACATGTCTAAACGTGTTTGAACCATATTACCTCCTCCAGATTCATGTACAAATGTTGTACCATCTTTTTATGCCTTAACCTAATTTTTTAGATGAATAAATTCTTTATTACATCTCATCAAATGCGAAGTTAGCAATCTTGTCCCGCCATTTTTTCCCCCAGTCAAATGTTTAAAAACATTCTTGCATTTATTGCAAGTAGCAGTACTTTTTACCCTATCATGCTCCATAAATTTCCAAACTAAAGACCTTTTAGTACGTTCG
>NW_025846974.1:0-1576 GCF_002878395.1 Capsicum annuum | reverse complement strand
GTCACACCCCTTTTTTAACCAAAAAGATTAGATTTTAAGTTTGAAAGGGTTTTCATTATTAAGTGACAAAATGGAGATTTGTTTTGACAAGGACTTTTTATATTCAAAACTCAGAGTCACCACTTGTCATAATTCGGTGTGCCAAGTCACCTTTGGAAATCCTTTTCAAAACGGTTTTGACTCTTTAAGACTGGTTTACGAACAGAGATTCCGGCTAAGGAATTCTGTTGACCGAGGGAAAGGTGTTAGGCACCCCTTGATCTCGCGGTTCGACCACGGTAGCTCAGTGGAATGTATCGGCTAATTTGGACACTGTAAAATGTACATACCACATAAACACACACACAAAAAAAAAAAACAAATCAAATAAAATTCAAACCAAAATAATGTCCAGTCCAAATTATACAGTCCAAAAGATAGAAAAATGCGAAAATGTAAATCCTATTCTAAACTAATTTTAGACTGATGCTCTACCCGATGCCTCAGGCCTCCTTCATGAATGTCCTTCGAGTAAAAATATTTCGGTGCATTCCCCGGCAAATAAACACAAATACCTTGAGGCATTCCCCGGCTAAATGATACATTTGATCCAAAAAGCAATAAAACCAAGCCATTCAACATATGTTTCAAGCATTCAATATTCCACAATTCCTAAAAATTCGCCTACTCCCTATCGTTTGCCTACCCGTTTCGACTTAAAGCATGATACTAACACATTAAACATCAACAATGAATGAAAATATGACAATATTCACTTTTTATCGATTTTTGCAATTCCCGCCCCAAAACAATCCATTATAATTTTCAAACGAGGTACTATTTCATCACATAATCCAAGTAAATGAACGACGCATCAACACAAGCACCTATCCATCACCAACGGAGAACTCAATATCAAACATTCAATTCAATGTATCAAATATGACAAAACAATGAAATAAAAGAGAGTGAATAGAATTGGACCTCGATTTTTATTTCAATCCATCAAAATTTTGATTGGAGCTTTGACCAGAATACCTCGAACGACAAAGCCTCGACTCCGAACTAGCGAATTGAATAAAACCCAACACTAAACTAATCTCTGAGCAACCCGAACGAGCGTTTCGCTATTGTGGTCATTTTCTGGTGGAAATGGACGGGAACGAGTCTACATCAGGGGTTTTGGTTGGTTTCTTTTCGAACTGTTTTGCCAAAACTGACCAGGACAGTTGGACGGCGGGGTTTTCCGGTAGAATCAGCCAAAAACAGGGATGAGGGTGGCTGGCAGTGTATTTTCGGTAGTGAATCCGACGAGTATGTCGCCGAAAAACCAAACCAAGGGTCGTTTTCCCTCTTTCTCCTCTCTCTCGCGTTCACAAATCACTTCTCCCTCAATTCACTGTTTTTCCTTTGATCTCTATCTTTATCTCCCTATCACTCAGTTTCCTCTCACAATCGCTCCATTTTATTTTAGTTTTTTCTTTTCTTGTGATTTTTCAATCTAGGTGTGTACCATGTTCGATGGTGAGTGTGCATGGCCTGAGGTGTGTGTGCTCTACTGTGAATTCAGAGATTTTGTGCTCGGTGTGTGTGGAAT
>NW_025846973.1:0-6408 GCF_002878395.1 Capsicum annuum | reverse complement strand
CTTGTTTAAACTCCTTCGTATGTGTAAATTCTCACAATTTAATTTTTTATTTAATTATTTTATTTTAAACAACAAGCTAGTGAGGGTCTATGACAATGTAGATAGAACTATGGTGTCTACCGTCGATGTTGACAACTGTTAATTCTTGACCAACCATACGTCTACCGTAGATCAGATGAATTGATTGAATTGTCAAAGCACAAGTATATTTTGAGAATATTTGTTTGTTCAATCACTACCCACCCACATACTCCTTCGATCACCAGTCCCAATTTATGTGATTATGTGACTTGTCTAAATTTCTCCTTATGTGTAAATTTTTATAATTTAATTTTTTATTTAATTAGTACATGTTACTGAAGATCCTTTGATTCATCGGGTATACGGTAGACATATATGTCTGATCAAGAATTGACATATGCCAAGATCGAGGATAGTTTCTATAAAAGTAGTTGGTCAAGTGTAGATCAGATGCCTTGTCTACGATAAACTATATATGTGATTTGCATGTATTGTCAAGTAGTTTAACTATTCGCATATTTTATCAAGGTGGTCCAGTGTTATATACATTGATGGAGCAATAAGAATTTGAAAAGTTGGCAGTGCAAATGTAATACCCCGAGAAATTTTTCGTTGAAATTTTGTGCGTAAATGTGTTGGGTTCTATCTTCTAAAATAAATTATAAATTTTTCGTGTATAATGTCTTACATTATGAACCACCATTGCGTAGAGTATCGAATAAGCTTTCCAACGATATGTGGATCATCAAAAACAGACACCCGAGCGACGAGTTATGAACATTCCGATCAAACCGTGAATAGTAGTGAACAGTAAAACTTGCAGGAAAAAGTACTGAGGCCTGGCGTATTTTTGCTCTAACTTTAAACAATCATAAATTATTGTACATAATGATCTGGGTTATTTACTAAATATCAATGGAAATCTCTGTGAGTTCTCTTTCCAATGAAATTGGTTTCATTCAATTTGTCTACCGGAGCAAAAAGTTATGGTCGATCTACTTTAACCTATCAAAAGAGAATTTTTGGTCAACTTCAAACGATCATAACTCCTCATACACAATGATATGGGTGAGATACTATATATCAACGGAAAGATATGAGAGTCCTTTTTCTAATGAAAATGGTTTCATCTAATTTGGATAGTAGAGTAAAATGTTATGGTTGATCTACTTCAGACTATCAAAACAGTCCACCAAAGGACAGATTCAAGAATTATTTGATTTTTTAGGGGCGTTTTGGTCATTCTCCCTCATCCAAAATCCATCCAAACCCTATATTAAATCCTATTAGAAGCATTATATGTTATATTTCATCAAATTCCCTAAAAAAGAAAACCCTAAGCTCCTACATCCAACTTCAAGAACCTCCAAAGTTCACCATTAATTCTGCAAATTTATTCAAGATTCCAAGTTCCTAGTTCAAGAACTCCAAGAACCATCATTCAAAGGCACGATTAACATCTCAAAAATAAGTATCGATCTAAAGTTCATCATTCAAGGTATGTGGGATTTTTCAACAAGAACTCTCTTTCGTTCTTGTACCCAAAAGTAATTTTCCTTACAAAGGCATCATTTTAATTTGATTTTTACGAATTTGAAGCATGAACCCATATCTTATGATGATTATTATGAAATCTTGATGTTTATGATTTTGAAAGATGAATTTACATGTGTGGACATATAAAGCATGAATCTTGAACGATATTTATCATGATTTTGATATTTGGGTCGTGAATCCCCTTTGAAAATTATGTTTTTTTGAGAAAGTGTTTGTTATAAGCACGTTAATGTTGAATATTTTAGATATTTTGAATGATTTGACCTTTTGGTCTTAATGGAGTTGTTTTGAACTCGAGTGTGAAAGAAATCCACAACGTGGTTGATTTTGGTAGATGGAAAGCATGATGCCTTCCGATGTATATTTATATATTACTAAAATTATTTTGTTTTGGATTGTCTTTGAAATGATCTGAGCTAAGTCCGGGAGAAATCTTTAACATCGAGTGGGAGGTATAAAGAGACCTTAATTCCCTAGAACTACGTGCCCCCCGTAGGAGTGAGCCTGAGGCTGATTTATATAGTGATCACTAGTTTGTGTGGATTTGATATCGATAGTCCTACTCCGATGGCAAGGATAGGACAGCTCTCCCCAACACGGGTTGTACATTGGACTCCATGTAGCTCACATGGTTTATGTCAGTTATAAGATCTCCCAGTGTGTGTGTGTTTCCTTGTGTCTATGGTGAATGGTGAAGTGATTTGAAAGTGGAATTGTGAAAGTTATTCTTTCGAAAGATTTAAATGATATTTACATTATGAGAATTGATATTCTTGATGAACTGAAAGTGATTGACAAATTATATGATGACTCACATGTGTTATTATACATATTTCATCCTCTCATGATTATGATGATTTTCTTCGGGCTATGTGAGTCTTTCATACATCCTGCATATTTCTTATAAATATTTATGATGATGATTTTTATAAAACTGTATACACCCCCATATAATCGGTTCCTTTCTATGGTACTGACCCACATCTTCAGATGTGGGCTGCATTTTCTCGAAATGTAGGTTCAGGTGCTCATTTCCAGGTTCGACAATGATTCTTTGGGCATGTTGTTCTACATCCTCTGTCGTGGTGAGTCCTCATGTTCCGAGGATGTAATGTCTGATGTTGGTTTCATGGAATTATTTACATTTGATAACTAAGTATGAGTCAGTTGGGGCATGTCTCAATGGCTCGCTGGTTTTATTGATTTTCTTAGAGGCTTGTCAGACTAGTATAGATGTTGGGAGTTGACTAATAAGTCATATTTTGTTATCTTTTTGAAATTCTTTTATTCTTGAATGATGATTACTCTATTGATATTTGAGGGTTATTTATGGAAACCCCATTGATTTGTGTTGAACTGAATGAAAATGGCTCACAGGGTTAGCTTGGGGCTACTCATAGCCTCAAGCACCGTGTGACGCTCTGGGACACATTTTCTAGGGCGTTACAAACTTGGTATCAGAGCCTAAGGTTTTAAGGTGTCCTAAGGAGTTTGACAAGCCGCGTTAATTAGAGTCTTGATCATCGGTATGTAGCTCGCCACATCTATGAGCAAGAGGCTACAAGGCGTTTTAGGAAAAAGTATGATTCTTCTTTTAGAAGTCTATCGTGCTTAAAGTGTCTCTCTCTGCTATTGATTCGTGCTCTCCTCTTTTAGAAATATGCCTCCATGTCGAGCGAGAAGAAATAATGATGGTCAGCAACCTCAACCTGCTCACCCATTGAATAAAAATATGTCTCATGCTAAATTTTGGGCAGCCTTTCAGGCACTGGCCCAAGCTGTTACTGCAAATATTTAGGCCAACCTAGCCCCAGCTCCACAGCAGCAGGGAGGTGATTCAGCTGCTGCCAGGATTCGTGACTTCATGCGGATGAATCCGCTAGAATTCTATGGGTCTAAGTCTGATGAGGATCCACGGTTTTTTTAGAGAAGGTGCAAAAGATTACTCAGGTGATGCATGTATCTGAGGAACATAGTGTGGAGTTGGCTGGGTATAGGTTGAAAGACCTTGCTTATGACTGGTTTGTTGCTTGGAGGAAAGGTAGAGGTGAGGAAGCTGTCCCTACAACTTGGCAAGAGTTCCAGGATGCATTCCTGGATAATTTTTTCCCTTTGGAGTTGAGGAAGGCGAAGGTGGAAGAGTTTATGAACCTGCAACAGGGCTCTATGACTGTTAGGGAGTACTATCTAAAGTTCAATCAGTTGGTCAAGTATGCTCCTGACTTAGTGGCTAATAATCGAGCTAGTATGAGTAAATTTGTGACTGGAGTGTCTAGTTATGTGGTTAAGTAGTGTAGGTCTGCTATTCTGAATAGTGAGATAAATCTTTCTAGGCTGATGACTCATGCCTAACAGATTGAGGTAGACAAGATTAAGGAAAGAGATAGAATAAGAGGGAATAAGAGAGTTAGGTCCAAGCAACACGGACAGGGTCAGACTAGATCTCAGGGAGGGAGTCACCATCAGTATCAAGATCATTCATCTATACCAACACCATCATCTGCTAGTGCTCCCGTGACTAGAGGTAGCAGGTCATATGTATCCAGGTCCCAGTATAGTGCTGGCAGTAAGACAAATCATCCCCTGTGTCCTAAGTATGGTAGGGCTCATCCGGGTGAGTGTTGAGGTGAGAAGAGGGGTTATTTATGGTGTGGTGACATGGGTTACAGAGTTAGAGATTGTCCGCAGGATGGATAAGGGCGTTGTGACTATCTCTCTCAGACCTAGACTCAGACTGCTAGTGCTCCAATTCCAGCGACTCAACCAGCCCCAGCTCTGGGCGCCTCTTCTAGCAATACTGGTGGGCAGCGCCAGAATAGATTCTATGCTTTACCATCCCTCCAGGAACAGGAGGACTCTCCCGATGTTATTACTGGTATCCTTCGTATATTTTAGTTTGATGTGTATGTTTGTTGGATCCTGGATCCAGTTTCTCATATGTTACACCTTTGATTGTTGTAAATTTTGAAATGAGTCCTGAGATTATTCTTGAGCCTATCCTAGTTTCGACCCTAGTGGGTGATTCGATTGTTGCCTAGAAAGTGTATAAAAAGTGTCCTGTTACCGTTCTTTATAGAGTCTTGTTGGCTGATCTGATTGAGTTAGACATGGTAGATTTTGATGTGATTCTAGGTATGGACTGGCTGTATTCTTCTTATGCCTCTATTGATTGTCGGACCCGAGTAGTCAAGTTTAAGTTTCTGGGTGCATCCTTGTTTGAGTGGTCTGGGAATTTTGTGTCACCCAAGAGTCATTTTATCTCTTACCTCAAAGCTAGAAAGCTTATTTCCAAGGGGTGTATTTACCATTTGGTTAGAGTCAAAGACACTAAGTCTGAGACTCCAACTCTCCATTCTGTTAACGTCATCAATGAGTTTTCTGATGTCTTTCCAGATGATCTCCCAGGGATACCTCATGATAGAGAGAGAGTTCAGGATTGATCTTCTTCCCGATACTCAGCCCATTTCTATTCCTTCTTACCGTATGGCCCCTGCAGAACTTACGGAGTTGAAAGAGCAACTCAAAGATCTACTAGATAAGGGTTTCATAAGGCCTAGTGTTTCTCCTTGGGGTGCTCCTGTGTTGTTTGTGAGAAAGAAAAATGGCTCTTTGCGTATGTGCATTGATTACTACCAACTGAATAAAGTCACCGTAAAAAATAAGTACCCCCTTCTGAGAATAGATGATTTGTTTGACCAATTGCAAGGTGCAAGTTATTTCTCAAAGATAGACCTTCGTTCCGGCTATCATCACTCAAAGTTAGGGAGTGTGACATCCCGAAAACCACTTTCCGAACTCGTTATGGACATTTTGAGTTTCTTGTTATGTCTTTCGGGTTAACTAATGCCCCAGCAACTTTCATGGACCTCATGAATCGAGTGTTCAGACCATATCTAGATATGTTTGTCATAGTGTTCATCGATGATATACTGATGTACTCCCGTAGTGAGGATGAACATTCTGATCATCTCCGAACTGTCTTGCAAACCCTTAGAGATCACAAGTTATTTGCCAAGTTCAGTAAGTGTGAGTTTTGGCTAAGGTCAGTTGCTTTTCTGGGTCATATCATTTTTTCGAGGGTATTAGAGTTGATCCCCAAAAAACCAAAGCTGTTAGAAATTGGCCTAGACCTATTTCTCTGACTAATATTTGAAGTTTCTTGGGTTTAGCTGGCTATTACCACCATTTTGTTGAAGGTTTCTCCTCTATAGTGTCTCTTATGACTCGGTTGACCCAAAAGAAATTTAAGTTCTTGTGGTCCAAATCTTGTGAGAAGAGTTTTCAGGAGTTGAAGACTCGACTTACTTCAGCCCCTATTTTGACTTTGCCTGATGGTGTTGATGATTTTATGGTGTACTGTGATGCTTCGAGAGTTGATTTGGGTTGCGTATTAATGCAAAAGGGTAAGGTGATAGCTTATGCTTCTAGACAGTTAAAACCCCATGAGAAAAATTACCCTACCCATGACCTTGAGTTGGCTGCTGTTGTGTTTGCTTTGAAAATCTGGAAACACTATTTGTATGGTGTCTATGTTGATGTTTTTACTGATCATAAGAGTCTGCAGTATGTGTTTACCCAGAGAGAATTGAATCGTAGGCAGAGACGATGGTTAGAATTATTAAAGGACTATGATATGAGTGTGCTGAACCATCCGGACAAGGCTAATGTTGTGGCGGATGCCCTAAGTAGAGTGTTCATGGGTAGTGTTTCATATGTGGTCGAAGGTAAAAAAGAGTTGGCTCGTGATGTACATCGTTTGGCTAGATTAGGGGTTAGGTTGTTTGACTCAACTGAAGGTAGTATAGGGGTTTAGAGTAGTTCTGAATCCTC
>NW_025846972.1:0-1211 GCF_002878395.1 Capsicum annuum | reverse complement strand
AAAAATACTGGGCCTTATGAAAACCTTATCTAGTAGATCTTTGAGTTGCTCTTTCAACTCCTTAAGTTCAACAGGGGCCATACGGTAGGGAGGAATAGAAATGGGCTGAGTACCGGGAAGAAGATCAATCTGAACTCTATCTCTCTATTAGGAGGTATCCCTGGGAGATCATCCGAAAAGACATAAAAAAAACTCATTGATGACGTTAACAGACTTAAGAGTTGAAGTCTCAGACTTAGTGTCTTTGACTCTAACCAAATGGTAAATACACCCCTTGGAAATAAGCTTTCTAGCTTTGAGGTGAGAGAGAAAATGACTCTTAAGTGACACAGAATTCCCAGACCACTCAAACACTGATGCACCCGAAAACTAAAACTTGATCACTCGAGTCCGACAATCAATAGATGCATAAGAAGAATACAGCCAGTCCATACCCAGAATCACATCAAAATCTACCATGTCTAACTCAATCAGATCATCCAACAAGACTCTATGAAGAACGGTAACAGCACACTTTTTATACACTTTTTGGGCATCAATCGAATCACCCACTGGGGTAGCAACTAGGATAGGCTTAGGAATAATCTCAGGACTCATTTCAAAATTCACAGCAATCAAAGGTATAACATATGAGAAACTGGATCCAGGATCCAACAAAGCATACACATCAAACTGAAATATACGAAGCATACCAGTAACAATATTGGGAGACTCCTCCTGTTCTAGGCGGGACGGTAAAGAATAGAATTTATTCTGGTGCTTCCCGCCAGCATTGCTAGAAGAAGCGCCTTGAGCTGGGGCTGGGCGAGTCGCTGGAACTGGAGCACTAACAGTCTGAGTCTGGGTCTGAGGGCGATAGTCACGATGACCTTGTCCATCCTGTAGATAATCTCTAACTCTGTGACCCATGTCACCACACCGAAAACAACCCCTCTTCTCACCCCAACACTTAGCCGAATGAGCCCTACCACACTTAGGACACAGGGGATGATTTGGCTTACTGCCAGCACTATACTGGGACCGGGATGCATATGACCTATCACCTTGCTCCTGCCTACCTCTAGGAACGGGAGAACTAGCAGATGATGGTGCTGGCATAGACGAACGATCCTGATACTGAGGGCGACTCCCTCCCTGCGATTTAGTCTAACCTTATCCGTGCTGCTTGGACCTAGCTCTCTTATTCCCTCTTATTCTATCTCTCTCCTTAA